>NC_057796.1:42490832-42651199 GCF_018294505.1 Triticum aestivum
TATATATTAAAGAAGTGACAAATTATTTCCCCTATAACCAAAAAATATCATAAATAGTTCTCATTAATTATATTTGGAAAAAAATAATTAAAACAATATGTCAAAATGGTCTATCACTAGGAAGCGACATAAGTTTGGTTACAAAGTAAATTATGACGAAGCAAAACTGTTTAGTATAAAAGAGACAACAATATAGTTTTACTTGGAGGGAGATTGGGGAGAGGAGCAAGCTGGTGCCACCACCGGTGTTCAGAAACATGGGGAGAAATGTTCGGGTGGAGTGAAAAGTGAAGAGACGATGTTAGGGTTTAGTGTGTCTGGTGCACCGCGATGTGGGTCAACCTAATAATGCCCACATTAGCTCGCTCATTCACCCAAATAATCCTCTCAACGCTAAAATCACCAGGTGGAGAACTAGACGCGACCCTCGACCCCACGTGGGTCGTTCCATTCTCTCCCGAGCACTCGCTCTAACCGGCTTGGGTTTTTTTTTAGAAATTTTCTGTTGTTAGTTCCGAGAAAAAAAGCGTCCAACATTTTATGAAGGTTTTGAAACAAATTCAGAAATTATTATAAAGTTTGCAGATGTGAAAATATTTCAGGAATTTAAATTTTTTTTCATCACATTTAAAACAAGTTCATGAATTCAAAAAAAACTTCACAAAATTGAAGAACAGTTCATGCATTTAAAAATAAGTTCATGCATTTCAAAAAGTTCAAGAATTTCTACAAAAAAGTTTAGGAATTTGGAAAACTTTGCAAATTTGAAAATAAGTTTTTAAATTTTTAAAAAAGATGAATTCAAAAAGTTCAATTAAAAAAACTTTTACTGATTTGGAAATTTTTCACAGATTCTGGAAATTGCTCACGATTTTCGGAAATGTTCATGAATCTGGAAATGTTCACAGGAAGGAAATGTTAACAAAATTGCAAAATATACGCAAATATGATTTATTTTTTGATTTTAAAACAGCAATGATTCCCAGTGCGATGGACGCGCCTATATCTCGCCTTGAGAATATCTTATTTGTCGCTCGCTGTAGCAAGTTGTCGGGCGAAGATCCAACGATCGTTCAGGCGTGGTCCGGTCCGTGAAACATTTCGACGATTCCGGTTTTAGGAACCTTCTGGCTTGTTCCCAGCCGGTCTTTCTGGTTTTCAGAACCTTCTAGGAGCTTCCTAAAACTTTTTTCTGTTTCTTTTTCATTTTTTTATTTCCTTTTCCCTGTAAATTTTCTTCTTCTCTATCCTTCCCTTTTTTTCCTTTTCTGTTTTTTCAACCTTTATTTTTCATCTTTTTTCGGGTTTTCTGTTTCTTTTCTTTATATTTTCTTTTCTTTGCTTTTTAATTTTTTATAATAATTAAAATGTTCAAACTATTCAAATTGCATTTAACAAATGTTCAGAGTTTATTTTTTCCATATCTTAAAATTATGTTCAAAGTTTTGAAAAAAAGTTCCTGTTTTCAAAAAAATAGTTCATGTATTTAAAAAAAGGTTGCATTTCCAAAGTTGTTTGAGAATTTTAAAAAGGTTCTCCATTTCAAAATTTGTTTATTCAATTTGCAAAAATGTTCGTGCTATCTAAATTTCTTTCTTTGAAAAAATTGTTCTAGTTCTCAAATTTTGTTCACAAATTCAAAATATTCATTAAATTTTTTCAATTTGACAAATTTTTGGACTTTTAAAAAATTGTTCTCTTCTGTTTCTGTTTTTATTTTCCATTTCCTTTTATTTTTTCCCTTTTTCTTTTTGTTTCCGTTTTCTTTTTTGTTTTTAATCCTGTTTATTTTGTTTTTAATCCTGTTTATTTTTTCCCTGAATTTTCACTTTCTAAATATTTCACATTTTCAAAATGTTCACAAATTTTAGAAACTATTCTAGTTTGCAAAATTTATTTAGAATTTCAAATAATGTTCACACTTTCAAAAAGATATTCGTGATTAAAAAATCATGTTTTCTATGTTATTTCACAATTTCAAATAATATCCCTAGGTTTTCTGTTCTCATTTCCCAAAAAAAACAAATACAAATTTTGTTTGCATTTTAATAGAATATTCGTGTTATAACTTTTTTTATCTGAATTAAAAAAATGTTTCTGTTTTCAATGTTGTTCAAAAATTTAATTTGAGATCTCAGAAATTATTTAGGAATTAAAAAAAGATTAAATTATAAAAAAATCATCTTTTGGAAAAAAGTTTGTAATATCAAAAATAATTACGGCATTTCAAGACTGTTCGCAACTTTGAAGGAATGTTTTCCAAATCTTGACCTTGCTGCGTGTTCTTATAGAGTTTTGTGCCTTTATTTTAAGGAGCCATTGCCTGTGCGCCGGTTTTCAGCTATTTTTTGCGTCGCGTGATAGGAAACGACAAACGGGCGCGTACGTGGGCTGGCCCAGTCACGCGTCGATCATACTGTATGATGATGAATACATCGTATACGAGGTCCCCTCGCCTTCAGCGAGTCATGGGTTGTATGAGATCTTCCTCTTGATGCAAACCCATGGAAACAAACCTAACCCCACATAGAACTCACACGTAGATCATGGGTTAGTACACAAAGCGTAATGGACAATGCTTACCATACCATGGGATCACTTGATCCCTCTCGGTACATCTTCTACGCTTTATGAGTTGATCAACTTAATTCACTCTTGACTTAGTCTTGATCAACCTTGAACCTTTCCAACTCTCTTCATTTGGATGATGCCTTGTAGGTTAGCATGAATGATCACACAATCTTCTTCTTCTTCAAGACATGCTTGCAATAAGCTCAACTCTCACATGACCAATCTTTGGATAATTCCTTAATAGCCCCTTGGTCAACACATAAACTCCTTGAAACCAACACATGGACTTCAAGAAATGCCTATGGAAAAATCCTTCAAATATAACTCAATGCAACCATTAGTCCATAGAGAATGTCATCAATTACCAAAACCACACATGGGGGCACCGCATGTCCTTTCAATCTCCCTCATTTTGGTAATTGATGACAATCACTTTCAAGAGAGTTTATATAAGGAATTATGCATCACCATGCAATGCAACAACCAATAATGCATGCGTATGAGATGCAAATGCTAAGGAGACAACAACCAAAGCATAACTCTCTTAACTTCTCCACAAAACTCTCTGAAACTTCTCCCCCATTGGCATCGATTGCCAAAATGGACGAAAAGCTTAGAAGGCCAATACAAATTGTGGTCCTCCATAAATTGTGTATTTCTCAACAAGAGAGTGGAATGCAATACACAAATCCAAAGGTAAATACTTGGAGGAAGACAAACTACATTGGTTCCAAAGATTGCAAAAGAATGATATGCCACAAAGACATAACAAAGAGAGAAACAAGCAATCAAGCAATCAAAAGATAGCAATTGAAGCAAGCTATCAAAAGATACCAATTGAACCAACTAGACCAATGATCCTACGTGCCACATGAATAAAAGACATTATGATATGAGCAAAGGAGTGTTCTAGAGAAACTAGAGAAGCTCCCCGTGATTTGTGCACAATTTAGTTTTGAAAATGGATACAACGAGCACAAAATAGGATCGTCACTCCCCCAACTTCCCCAAGATCAATAGAACCTCACGACAAGTGCAAGAGAGCAACAGAGTATTCTAAAGACACTAGTGAAGCTCCCCATGATTTGTGCACTCCTTAGAATATTTGCATTAGGATACCAAGTGCACACAATAGGATCATCACTCCTCGAAAACCAATAGAAACTCACAACAAGTGCAAGTGAGCAGGTAGGAAACAAAGCCTAGCACTTGCAACAAACAAATGGTTGAGCAACATATAAAAGGGGCAACTTAAGAGTAGGCTCAACCAAAATGATGTGTGTGAGTCATGGCAAAGTACTTGAGAAGACTAATGTAATGGTGAGCATTAAGAATCAACATACACTACAAAAAAAATACACTTCCGTGATGATACGTGTTTGTCACAGTAGGTCGCGTTTTTTATCATGCATGTACATCCATGACAAATTTATGACAGAATCAAGATAGTCATACCTGTGCTGTCGTAGAAGTGTTCCATGACATTACCAAAATTATCATCACGGAAGTGTCCACTTCCATGACGATAAATCGCGCGTCACAGAAGTGCTTTCGTCAAGGGTGACCGACACGTGTCATCCACCGTAACGGAACGCCGTTAAGCTATCGGGTCAGGTTTTGGATCCGATAACCCGTTAACAGCCCCGACCAATGTGGATTTTTCACGTGTAAAATCATCATTGGCTGGAGGAAACACGTGTCGGCTCATCGTTGGGACAGATGTCATCCACTCATTGGACAGAAGGCGCCTATGATACGTCGACATGTGGCACGGCCCAACAGAGGCCCATTCCTGTGAAAAAGGCCGGCCCGTTTGACTTGGTCAAAAGGTGGCGGGCCGACCCATGGAAAGCATGTTAACGGCCTGTTCGCATATAGCCCATTTACAGCCCGCTAACCCAAGGCCCGTTACGCCCTATCCGAATTAGGCCCAGTAGCGTCATCTGGGCCATCCAATATGATTCCAGCCCGTTTTCACTTCTGGCGCATGTATGGCCCATGACGTCTTTCGGCCCATATGAGGCCCTATGTAACTCTTGGCCTATTAACGGCCTGTGGTGAAACTGGCCCGTAATGAACAGTGTATCACTTTACACCCATTAACAGCCCGTGGTGAAACTGGCCCGTAATGAACAGTGTATCACTTTATACCCATTAACGACCCATTATTCCGTTGGGCCGTTTCCAGCCCATGTTATATTTCGGCCTTCTCAGAGCCCATTTATTCTTGGGCTCATTTCCAGCATTCGTTTACTTACGGCCTGTTACTGTCATTTTCTGCTTGTAGGTCAAATTCAGCCCGTGGTTACAGTCGGCCCGTTTGTGGTCCGTTAATACGTTGGGCCATTTTCATAGCGTCATCAAATACGGCCTATTAACGATGGCCCGTTATGGTCGGCCCATGAACAGACGATTCCAACTCTAGCCCGTTTACGGCCATAATGCGGCCTGTTATTGGCCCATGTTTGGCCAATCGATCATACGGCCCGTATAAGGCCCATTGATGATACGGCCCGTAGAAGGCCCATTGTTTCTACGGCCCGTAGAAGGCCTACTGTTTCTACGGCCCGTAGAAGGCCCACTGTTTCTACGGCCCGTAGGAGGCCCAGTGTCACTACAGTAAATATTAGCCCATGGTTATTGTGGCCTAGTTTTAAAAAATAGGTTATTGCAGCCACTAGCAAACCATGGAAAAAGAACTGCACTGACTACAAGCAAACAAATAAACAAGACAACAAGGAAATAAATAAGCAAGCAACTTATGCTAGGCTATCACGGCTATTACACATATTACATCCACTGGGCATCAAAGTTCGCCACTAGTGCAAATATAGGGAACAAAGCAGCATATAAACGCCGCAGCAAAACAAGTCCAGAACTGAAACCACTTCAGAAGAGTTCAAGAAACAATATCCCGGGTACCCATAATGCTGGCAAGATGCTTAGCAAGCTTATTAACTTTCTCTTGTTTGGCGCTTAAATCCTCCAACGCTTGCTGTTGCACAAGAAAGTACGCATCTGAATTCTGCAGGGACTTCCTCAGTCCTTCGGCTTCTTGCCGCAGCACAGCTGACTGATGCATTTCAGCTTGTAGCTGAGACTGAAGAAGCCGAAGTGATTCAGGCAGCGAGTTCAAAGAGCTTGTGCCAGCGGTACTGGCCAGTAACTCGAACACTACATCAACGCAGGACTGTGGGGTTTTCTCACTGTCTACAAGATCGTTTTTATCACCTTTCTTGGAGACCAACAGGGTTGTCTCACTATCTTGAACCTTATCTGCATTACTTTCTCTACCATTGCATAGTGGGGTGCTCTTCTCCAGTATTCTGTTTGCATACTACAAGAGAAACAAGCAGACACATCACAGGTTTAGCTTGTAGTATACGAAACTCATTTTGGTAAACCGGTTCAGTAGTAAGGTGGACAGGATAACAGCATGAAACAAACATATATCTATGTACTATGGTAACTGTATTGTCCATATCATTCTAGTTTATGTTCCCTAATCAAGATAGAGACACAGTTCAACTCATATATTTTTAAGACACAGCAGCATAGACAGAATATAAGTGTGAGAAACTACACAGCATTGGCAGCACTTGTAATGTGCATCACATGAGAACATAACTGTTTATACAACTTAAACTAAAATCAACATAGAGCAACAAGTTAGAACAGCAATCCAGTTAAAGAAATAGGTTTAAAACATACCTGTTGCGCCATTGGAGTTTCAATTGGATCCTTCAAATTCGAAAGTAGTTGGTATGAGTAAATACAGTGATGCAACAGCAAAGGAGTATGGACCATAGCTACGGAATCTGACCTGAGAACAGTTGCTCTTCTGCTTTAAACGTGGAGTTTGGGTTAGCTGTGGTGGTCTTCGTGCTTTGGGCACTGCAGTAGCTTTACAAACTGCTCGTGTGGGGGTACTCTGTGGTGGACATGGTGCTTTGTCAACTATAAGTGGGTTACTATCCGCTGGGGTTGCTGTTAGATGGGTTGTAGCTGGTTCTCTGCCCAACGGTGTAAGTGTGCAATCTGGAAGAGTCTCGATTATGTGTGGTGGGGCTAGTTTGTGGGCCAGTACAACCATGGTTCTATCTGCATCGACGGGTAGCACTGTCTTTTGTGAAGAACGGGTTTTTGGTCCCTTAGATACTGCCATCACCCCCTCCAATTCAAATGGCTGATAAACAAGAAAATAAATTGAATGTACAGACATTGTATGATAGACAGATGTGGTAATTCACATATATGTTGTCTAACCAAACAGGACAGCATGACACAATTTCACATATATGATGCCTAACTAAACAGGATAGCATGACACAGTTTCAGATATATGATGGATAACTTAACAGGATATAATGGCATCATTCAACATATGATGAGTACCTAAACAGGATGACATGACAAAACTATATGATATCTTTCTAAAATAGGTTGGGATGAAATAATTCACATACATGTTGTCTAAGTATACAGGATGGCATGATCTAATTGACATAATTGATTCATATACTAAGCAGATGGCACTCGCATGTATGATCTCTAAACTAAGCAGATAGAATTCAATATTGTGCATATGATGTCTAAACTAAGCAATGCAAGACACCATATGAATCATATGAGAAATATAAACATTGCAACTTAGAGCATACACCTCAGGTGGGATATAGGACTGGTCATCTGTCTCTGAATCCTCCTCTGAGGAGCTCCCTGTAACCATCGAGATATATGCTTCAACAGGTACCATTGCCTGCTCTGAAGACCTTGTTTTCACTCCAGATTTTTCCATAACCGGCTCAAATGGCTGATACACATGAAGAGTAGTTCAATATACACAGATTGTCGACAAATGGAATACGTAATGAAAAAAAAGATGGCATGAGATAATTCACATATATGATGCCTGGCTCCATGGCGGTGCATAATTCACATATATGATAACTGGCTGAAAAACATGGCATTGCATAATTCACATATCTGATATAGAAAGCAAACAGGAGGCATTCACACAAAGCATGTCTAATCTAAGCAGATGGCATGGCAATGCAAGACACCATATGCATGATATGAGCAATATAACCCAGCCAAGTTAGAGCATGCACCTGAGCTATCTATAACCAGCAAGAAATCTGCATCGACAGGTAGCACTGACTGCTCAGAAGACCTTGTTTTCACTCCAGATTTTCCCATGACCGACTCAAATGGCTGATGCACAGGAAGAGTAGATGAATGTATAAACATTGTTGACAAATGGAATACATTATGGAAAAAAATATGGCACAATACAATTCACATATACGATGACTGGCTAAACTGGATGGCATTGCATGATTCACGTATATGATGCCTGGCTAAAGAAGATGGCATTGCATAATTCCCATATACTCCCTCCGTTCCTAAATATTTGTCTTTTTAGAGATTTCAAATGGACTACCACATACAGATGTATATAGACATATTTTAGAGTGTAGATTCACTCATTTTGTTCCATATGTAGTCACTTGTTGAAATCTCTAAAAAGACAAATATTTAGGAATGGTGGGAGTATGATATAGAAACCAAACAGGTGGCATTCACACAAAGCAAATCTAAACTAAGCTGATGACATATAAGATGTATAATGTAAGCAATGCAAGGCGCCATATGCATGATATGACCAACATCAGCATGCCAGGTTGGAGCAAACACCTCAGGTGGTAAACAGGCGTGGTCGGCTCCTTCTGAATCTCCATATGAACAGTTATCTTCCACTGGAATACAATCTGGAAATGCAGGAGGGGGGGCCACTTCGCCCACCATGGAGCGGCGTCTGCATGACATTATATTCGCACGCAACGGTCTTCTCTTTTTCTCTACATGTTCAGTACGATTGTGTACAATATCTGACATGCATAATAAAAAAATAGTTAGATTTTGTAAGGCCTAAGGGGTGCATGCAAAAATCAAGACTGATGGTAGCAAACGAGTGGATGGATCCAAAACTAATGATAGCAGGTAGATTATAGCTTCAGTTTAAAAAGATAGACAATGGATCATCTATTGTTTGTTGCCCACCCAACATGAACCACATAGAAGACCCCAGATGAACCAGATAGTAGACAAATACTATTCGTTGCTGGCTCGATATGAGACCCATGGGCAATTCAAAACTCAAGATTGAACGATAAAGTAGCAGGTAATAATAACCGATGTATAACGTAAGCAAACACGAAAGACTGCGACCTCTCTTCCGGAACTGTGTAGTGCTCAGGTTCATCTGCTCAGTCGATGATGGTAATGCAGTTGGCGTGGCTGCCGGCAACGGGGAAGATGATCTGAGGCGGCGAAAGGAAGTCTGCAGGGGGGATCTCTGCTGCAGTGAATGCTTCTGTCGATGGTGCACCTCAGGTGGGGTGGATGACGGCACGGCAGGAGCAGGACATAACACAGAGAGTTTTCTTTGACGCCTATCTGAAAATGAAGTAAATCTGTAAGGGCTCCTTAGAATTGGAGGATTCTATAAACGCAGGGACAGGAAAAACACAGGAATAGGATAGGAATGCACGTGTAAAACAGAGCATTTGGAAACATAGGATTTCAGTCAACCTGGGTATTTGGCTCACATGAATTGGAAGAACAGAGGAATGGAGAAACAAAGTGATGCGACGAGTGTACAACCTCTTTGGCATAGCCTTGTGGACCTCAGCATCATTGGGTTGGACGTGGAGGATGGGGATGATGCTGGTGTGACTGTCGGAGGTGGGGAAGAAGATCCGAGGCCTCTGGAAACGGCGCCGAGGGTACTGCTCCGCTGTGATGGACGGTTCCGTCGTTGGAGCAGCTCCGCTAAGGTGTACGGCGACGAGGCTAAAGCATGACAAGATAGACAACGTTAATCTGAAGTGGGACCCTAATATCATCTGCAATAGATGATGTAAAATACATCACCAAAAAGTGCTAGATGTAAAACGCATCAGCCGCGCCACGGCCGCTTCGACAGATGCTGTAAGTACCGTTCACTCTGAACTTAACTGAAGAAAATGAACTTCACAGTCGAAACTGAATTTTACTGTCGAAACTGATTGAACTAGTAACAGAGCATTGCAATAGATGTTTAGGGCGTTCGAGCACTAGTAGCAGAGAAGCAGTGATCTAAATCAGCAGACGCTCGAGCAGGGAACGCACTAGCAGAGAGCAAGTCGTGCAGTAGCACCGCGAGCGAGTGCTAAAGCAGCAACTCCTATAGCTGCCGGAGGTCGTGCAGCAGCAGCAGCAGCGCAAGCAAGAGCAAGAGCAGAGCAGCAGCACGAACGAAAGCAGGAGCAGTGCAGCAGCGCGACCGACAGCAAGAACAGAGCCGCAGCGCGAGCGAGAGCCGGAGCAGCTGCAGCTAGTGCCGTTGTGGAAGTCGCCGCCGAGGAAGCAACGACATGGGGGAGAGACGCCGTGGATGATGTGGCCGGTGACGGCGCCGTCGATGGAGACACGCCATGTCTGCTCGGTATCGAGCATCGGCAGCCCCGTGAGATCGAATAAAAGATAAAATGCAGCGGTGAGTGCAGAACCTCCTTGGTGGCGCTGAGTTGGCCTCGGCTTCATCGGAGGAATTGGTGAGGGTGCTGCGGTTCCGGTAGGGTAGGTCAAGACGGCGCTGTGGGGATTGAGGTGGCGCGATAGACGAGGCGAACGTCGGGGTAGCTCCTTGGAGGTGGAGGACGGGGCGGCTGATCCGGCGGGACGACGAGATCGACAACGGATCCTCATCCGGTGCGGTGGATGAGGGACGGCGAGCTGTTGCGGTGGACGACGTAGTCGGGGAAGAGTCTCCGACTGAGCGACGGTCGGGAGGCCGACGGAGGAGCGTGGAGTTTCGCGGGTTTTGGCGGCCTCGGTGTATGAATGGGGGGCGAAGGGGGAGGGGGGAGCCAAGCTTAGGGACGCGCTTGTCCGAAATGTAGGGTAAGTTACCAGCGTACCCCCACCGGTTTTGACACCGCGACGTGGAGCTTCATTTCCGGCTGAGGGGTAGAAGGGGGATTTCGCGTGTCTGGGCTGCGGGAGCGATTTCGGATGAGGAGGGAGTTCTCGCGCGCGTCCAAATTTCGGGATAACAAGGCGCGACGCGGGTTGAAGAAGCGGGAGTTTCAAAGCAGGTGAGACAAAAGATACTCGAGCTTGAAAATTTCGGGATAACAAGGTGTGGATTCCTTGTTCGGCAGAACAAACTTAACGTGTAAAAAAACAATTCATACAAGACACAAGAGAGTCATGTCCCCTTTTACTATATTGTTATAGATGCCATTGAAAAAACTACAAGAAAAATGTAAAAAAAATCGGGAGAACAAGATTACCCTGCACAGTACCAAATCGATTCGCACTTCCCTCAACAACAACAAAAAACAAATCAATTCCCACCAAAGAAAGAGTAATGTCCCTTTTTATATGATTACAGATGCCATGATCTCGAATTTTAATTTTTGAATCCACGTTATGTTGAATTCAAATATATCGTTAGGTGACCTTGCGGTTTATAATTGATGTAGTCGTACATTTTGATCTTCCATCATATATGAACATTTTACTCCACCATGTGAACATATATATTGTCGTCTACCACATGGACTAAATTTGAATCAATTTTCCTTATTTGAATACGATTGTTGTCAAGTTATACAATAATTTAAATATTATCTTGATAACAAAAAACATACATATAGCAGTAATCATATTTCACTATGAACTATATGTACCATACGCTCTCCAATTCAAATATTTGTATCCATTTTATGTTGAATTCAAATCATAGTACATTATTGGTCTAGGTAGCGAGATGTTTGGGATAATCTAAACCCTGTTTTCATACGTATAATTTTTGGCTGAATTGGGACAAGTTTTGGTATAAGCCTCTTGCAAAACCGGAGATTCTCTCAACAAGCCTCGTGGTTCCGAGAGGGAACGTGTCACCTTTGTGTGCGAAACGATATACGCTGCCTCCCCCCTGACTTTATTTACAGAGGCAACATAGAACTATATGAGGGCCCTGTTAAATTTTGGAATTATTTCGGGTTCATTTGGCCTTTTTATACATTAATTGAGTTTCTGGACTTTTAATAATCTAAATATGAATTGCATGCACATGCTCCGGTGCACCAAAGTGGGTTGAAAAATCACATGTGTGTCCTTGGTTGAATTTCTAGGTCCCATGGAAGAAATGAGAATGAAATTCAAACATCTAGGCGTCATGACTCGGCTGAGAACATCGAGAAACTTTGATTTTAAATTTATGTAAATCCAAAACTCGCCTGGAAATCATGAAACTTGGCATGGTGTCATGTCATGGCACTAACATGTTGTGGTAAAAAATTGGGCCGATTTGGAAGCTCGTGGTTCTAAGAGGGAACGTGCCACCTTTGAGTGTGAAACGATATACGCTGCCCCCCTTGAGTTTCTTAACAAAGGCAACATAGAACTACATTAGTGCCCTGTTAAATTTTGGAATTATTCCGGGTTCGTTTGTCGTTTTTTATACATTAATTGAGTTTCTGGTCATTTAATGTGCATAAGTCAAATTTGAACTACAAGCACATGCTCTCGTGCACCAAAGTTGGTTCAAAATTCACATTTGTGTCCTCGGGTGAATTTCTAGGTCCCATGCAAGAAATGAGAATAAAATTAAAACATCTGGGCATCGTGGCTCGGCCGAGAACATTGAGAAACTTGGTTTTAAAATTCTTGTAAATCCAAAACACGTCTGAAAATCATGAAACTTGGCATGGATGTCATGTCATGGTACTACCATGTTGTGGTAAAAAAATTGGCCGAATAGGAACAGATTTTGGTATAAGCTTATTGCAAACCGAAGCTTCTCTCAAGAAGGCTCGTGGTTCTGAGAGGGAACGTGCCACCTTTGAGTGCGAACCGATATACGTTGTCCCCCTTGAGTTTATTTACAAAGGCAACATAGAAATACATGAGTGCCCTGTTAAATTTTGGAATTATTCCGGCTTCGTTTGGCCTTATTTACACATTAAATTGAGTTTTTGGTCATTTAATGTGCATAATTCAAATTTGAACTACAAGCACATGCTCCCGTGCACCAAAGTTGGTTGAAAAATCACATTTGTGTCCTCGGGTGAATTTCTACTCCCTCCTTCCATCTATATAGGTCCTAATGCGTTTTTCCAGGCTAACTTTGACCCAACGTTAGAGCAATAATATATGACATGCAACTTACACAAAGCATACCTTCAAATTTGTATGTCAAAGGAGCTTCCAATAATATAATTTTCATAGTATACATCTCATGTGCTATTAATCTTGTCAATAGTCAAAGGTTGTCTTGAAAAACACATTAGGCCCTATATAGATGGAAGGAGGGAGTAGGTCCCATGCAAAAAATGAGAATAAAATTCAAACATCTGGGCATCGTGGCTCGGTCGAGAACATTGAGAAACTTAGTTTTAAAATCATGAAACTTGGCATGGTGTCATGTCATGGTAGTACCATGCCGTGGTAAAAAAATTGGCCGAATAGGAACAAATTTTGGTATAAGCTTCTTGCAAATCGGAGCTTCTCTCAAGAAGGCTCATGGTTCTGGGAGGGAACGTGTCACCTTTGTGTGCATAATTCAAATTTGAAATACAAGCACATGTTCCAGTGCACCAAAGTTGGTTGAAAAATCACATGTGTGTCCTCGGGTAAATTTCTAGGTTCCATGCAAGAAATGGGAATGAAATTCAAAATTCTGGGCGTCGTGGCTGGGTTGGAAACATTGAGAAACTTAGTTTTTTAATTCTTGTAAATCCAAAACATGCATGAAAATAATGAAACTTGTCTTGGTGCCATGACATGGCACCAACATGCTGTGGTAAATTTGCAGTCCGATTTGCGAAGGCGCACACATTAACAATCAACAAAGTCATTTTGGAACAAGTGTTGTCACGTTATAATCGGAAACACAAGTATTATTGAAACCGTGGGCATTCTACTTACTAGTACCATTTACATGCTGCCACGCGTCCCCATTTTTTATTAGCTAGGAGGCGCCGTGCGGGGTAGCTATTTGAGTACGAGAGGCGTGCGATCAGACCCCTGCGCGTGCTTATCAGGAGGAGAGCCCTTTGACCTCCATCTGCCGTCCACCTCTCTCCCAAGGTCTCCATTAATGGTGCCCGAGCCTCTGTTTAATGGCGTGGCTATGTCTCAGTCGACTGAGATTTAAGAGAGAGAAAAGAAAATCTGAAAGCACGGATCTTGATGTAAGATCCGACGGACCTATATAGCATCTACTGCAACTTATAGCAAGACTGATGAATATATAAGGACGATTATTTTTTTTGATCAAAGAAGGGCTTGCCCCTTCCGATTTTCATTACTGAAAACCACCACAATTCACAAGAAGTTCAGCACAACTCGTTGAGAAACCACAATTCAAGGGGCGGAGGCACAAGGGGCAGTGGAGCACGGTGAGGTCCATCGAGACCTTAGAGAGCTCCATCGTCGGGTCCTGTTCGGTTTGCATGATCTCGCCCTCCTCGTGCACAACCATCTCTCGACTTGGGCCGGGGTATTACAAAGCTTTACCATCACATATTTTAGACTACTTCAAGGTGCATTAAATCAACACATGCAAGTATCAAAAGGAGAGTCACGGCATGCATGCATGCGTTGTAATTAATGCATCGGTAAACGCAAATTATTGAAATATATCGAGTGCAGTGCTTTGATGTGTCGCGTCAACTCGTACATCAACGAGAAGTTTGATTATCCTCTCCCTCGCGGACTTAACTGCACCTGCCTTTGGCTGTATGACAGGTTGGGCACACACCTGTCGGGCCCACCTGTCATACATGCAAAGGCAGGAGTGTCCCTCCCTCGCCCATGAGCATGGTGGCTGGCAAGACTAGGAGAAGCTTTCGCTACACGCTCTCCCTCCCGCACGCGGTGGACATGCAGCAGTTCAATCGGTGTCAGATGGCCAGAAGCGTACTGTAGTACTCCTTCAGTGCAGTAGTACTCCATCATTGTTCGACTTCCCGAAGAGGCGAAGAGCCAAGCGCAGCCCGGACGCTCGTGTGGCAGTTTCATGTGTAGAGTAATCTAGGATAGCGTGTACCGTGCCTGTAAGCTTAAAATCGTTGGGGTCGGCTCCATGCTATGTGGTCGTCTCGAAGTTTAAAAAAAAATTAAAATAGTCTTCTGGCCCTACCTGACACCCTGGTGATTGTAGTTTGCATGCTCATCTGGTCAAGACAGGAATATATATTTTAATTTGTTTTTTTTTCGAAAAGGGAGGACTCCCCGGCCTCTGCATCAGAACGATGCATACGGCCACATATATTTTAATTTGTGGTGGGTAAATGTTAGAGGTTGCAGCAAATATATTGTACACTACGGGTCTTTCAGCCAAGTTTAGAGGCAAGCATGTGGGGCCAGTGCTATGATGTGTCGCGTCAAATCGTACAACTAGGAGAAGCTTGATTTTACTACACGCCTTCTCCCTGACCCATGCGCGCGGTTGCTCGCAAACGAGGACAGGCTTTTGCTTAGTATAGTACTTCTACAACAAGCTATCCGTCCCGCTCGCGGTGGACGGACATGCAGCAGTGGATTCAACACTGTAGAAGCAGTAGTAGTAATATCATTGTTCGTCTTCTCGAAGAGGCGAAGAGCCAAGCGCAAACCGAACGTTGCAGTTGCGAACATTGGAGCACGCATATAGCCATGCCCTTGCATGAGACAAAATTGCTATGTGAGCCCACTATTGTACTAGAGATAGTGCAGCATGTGAAGCTAGTACAAACAGTGTACTATTGTTGATTGGCCTCATCCGATAACCTGTTGCAATGCACGTACAATTATGTATTCGGAAAATATTTTTTTGCCTCGTCGCAGCACCCACTTAGAGAAGCGACTCGATAGCCATTCATAAATTTAGTAAGTTTATCATAGGCATATCATTTTATTACATAGAACAGGTCATCAACCCACAACAACAACGAGGATAGATTATAAATACTAAAGTTTTCATCACACAACAAATAACAAGCAATGAAATGAACTTCAACTCAACCAATCCTCGGCGTTGGAAACGCTTGCTTTGAACCACAAGTGATTCTCTGGGAAGGGCCAGCTATTGTAAATCTTGAGGCCAACGCAGGACTGATCATCTAGGCTGAAGCGGCCTACTATATCACGACCAGGGTAGGTAACCACCGAAATGTCCGACGTATAGATACAGTTGCTTCTCATAAATGGTAGTAACGTTGTGTCAACAGCAGCTGGATCGGCTTTCACCATCATTGGATAGTTTTGTCCAAGGAAGAGCGAGTTTACTCCAAGAGTACTAATAAATAACTTTGATGTGTCCCGTCAACTCGTAGAACAACGAGAAGCTTGCTTACTACGCCTTCTCCCTCGCCAACGCGTGCGCGGTGGCTCGCAGCACGAGGAGAAACTTTTGCTTACAAGCGGTGGACGTGCAGCAGTTCATTTGGTGTCAGATTGCCAGAAGTACTAATGTAGTACCACCATTATTGTTCGACTTCCGGAAGAGGAGAAGAGCCAAGCGCAAGGTCACCTACTAACCTAGTACAGTACTACTATAGCCAAAGCTGGTCCACCTTTTTAGAGCATGGTTAATAAATATAGGCGGCTCTTGCAGTGGCACATCATTTAGAGCAAGTACTCTCTTCGTAGGAACAAAGGAAGTGAAACAAAAGTTGGAGTGGATGCTAGATTGCCAATTAAAAGATGATTACATAGGAAAAAAAATCCTATAGCATTCTATCCTATGAATCAAATGACCAATGTAGGAAAATTATGAGGGGGGTCTCTCCAACAGTGTTCCTGGGCTCGCACCTAACATCACGGTGGTCGAACTTGGAGTCATTAATCTGGTACACGTGGCATCTCAGATCTGGACGCAAGGTGACGCGACCTCTCACTTCCTCCGGCATTTGAAGCGGCGCGCCGGTGGAGGGCTAGCATACTCCAATATTAGGTTGGCTCTATGTGATGTGGCAACTTCATATACTAACCGGATGCTGGCTATACTACTACGGTACTCACACTCCAAGAAGTGACTCGAAAACCATTCATAAATTGAGTATATGGCATGCATTCGCAACTGAAATGTACCATTCATTAAATACAACAAGTCATCAACACACAACGACAACGAGGATACATGTTGGATTATAGATTATTTCCAACAAAACATTCTAGCAAATACTAAAGTTTTCATCACACAACAAATAACAAGCAATGAAATGAACTTCAACTCAACCAATCCTCGGCGTTGGAAACGCTTGCTTTGAACCATAGGTGCTCTGGGAAGGGCCAGCTATTGTCAATATCGAGAGCAACATAGGACTGATCATCCAGGCTGAAGCGGCATATATCAAGATCAGGGTAGGGAACCACCAAAATGTCCGAGGTATAGATACAGTTGCTTCTCATAAATGGTAGTAACGTTGTGTCAACAGCAGCTGGATCGCCTTTCACCATCATTGGATAGTTTGGTCCAAGGAAGAGCGAGTTTGTTCCAAGACTATCAATACTGAACCAGGGAGAAGGTGTTTGCGCTAGCACACTAGTATCCGTCCTGAATACCATGCAACGGGTGTTGGAATAGGTCAGGAGAGGGCGACCATGGGAGACAACACCTGCTTCCTCAATAGTAACAGTCTGAGTGCACTGTATACAGACAAGAAGAGGTGATCCATCAGAATTAGTTGCCAGGCGCCACTGAGTATATAAGTTCTGCTCCTCCTCATGCTCGTGATCATTACCATCTTCATCTCCCCCTTGCTTATAAAATTTTTCAAGTATAGGTGGTGGACTGTTCACAGGACCTTGGAAACACAAGAAGAAGGTTAATTAGTAAAGGGAAACTTGCTAACCCGCATGCATGTGGATGATGTTGGGGAACGTAGTAATAATTCAAAATTTTCCTACGTGTATCACCAAGAACAATCTATGGAGTCTTCTAGCAACGAGAGGGAAAAGAGTGCATCTACATACCCTTGTAGATCGCGAGCGGAAGCGTTCAAGTGAACGGGGTTGATGGAGTCGTACTCGTCGTGATCCAAATCACCGATGACCGAGCGCCGAACGGACGGCACCTCCGCGTTCAACACACGTACGGTTGGGGAAGACGTCTCCTCCTTCTTGATCCAGCAAGGGGAAGGGAGAGGTTGATGGAGATCCAGCAGCACGACGGCGTGGTGGTGGAAGCAGCAGGGATCTCGGCAGGGCTTCGCCAAGCTCAGCGAGAGGGAGAGGTGTCACAGGAGGGAGAGGGAGGCGCCAGGGGCTTAGGTGCGGCTGCCCTCCCTCCCCCCTATTTATATAGGGCCCCTGGGGGGCCGGCCCTAGGAGATCCAATCTCCAAGGGGGGGCGGCAGCCAAGGGGGTGGCTTGCCCCCCAAGCCAAGTGGGGCGCCCACCACCCCTAGGGTTTCCAACCCTAGGAGTAAGGGGAGGCCCAAGGGGGGCGCACCAGCCCACCAGGGGCTGGTTCCCCTCCCACTTCAGCCCATGGGGCCCTCCGGGATAGGTGGCCCCACCCGGTGGACCCCCCGGGACCCTTCCGGTGGTCCCGGTACAATACCGGTGACCCCCGAAACTTTCCCGGTGGCCGAAACTGGACTTCCTATATACAATTCTTCACCTCCGGACCATTCCGGAACTCCTCGTGACGTCCGGGATCTCATCCGGGACTCCGAACGACTTTCGGATTTCCGCATACTAATATCTCTACAACCCTAGCGTCACCGAACCTTAAGTGTGTAGACCCTACGGGTTCGGGAGACATGCAGACATGACCGAGACGACTCTCCGGTCAATAACCAACAGCGGGATCTGGATACCCATGTTGGCTCCCACATGTTCCACGATGATCTCATTGATGAACCACGATGTCGAGGATTCAATCAATCCCGTATACAATTCCCTTTGTCAATCGGTACGTTACTTGCCCGAGATTCGATCGTCGGTATCCCAATACCTTGTTCAATCTCGTTACCGGCAAGTCACTTTACTCGTACCGTAATGCATGATCCCGTGACCAAACACTTGGTCACATTGAGCTCATTATGATGATGCATTACCGAGTGGGCCCAGAGATACCTCTCCGTCATACAGAGTGACAAATCCCAGTCTCGATTCGTGCCAACCCAACAGACACTGTCGGAGATACCCGTAGTGCACCTTTATAGCCACCTAGTTACGTTGTGACGTTTGGCACACCCAAAGCACTCCTATGGTATCCGGGAGTTGCACAATCTCATGGTCTAAGGAAATGATACTTGACATTTGGAAAAGCTCTAGCAAACGAACTACATGATCTTGTGCCATGCTTAGGATTGGGTCTTGTCCATCACATCATTCTCCTAATGATGTGACCCCGTTATCAATGACATCCAATGTCCATGGTCAGGAAACCATAACCATCTATGGATCAACGAGCTAGTCAACTAGAGGCTTACTAGGGACATGTTGTGGTCTATGTATTCACACATGTATTACGGTTTCCAGTTAATACAATTATAGCATGAACAATAGACAATTATCATGAACATGGAAATACAATAATAACCATTTTATTATTGCCTCTAGGGCATATTTCCAACAGTCTCCCACTTGCACTAGAGTCAATAATCTAGTTCACATCACTATGTGATTGTAATGAATCCAACACCCATGGGGTTTGTTCATATCTCGCTTGTGAGAGAGTTTATTAGTCAACGGGTCTGAACCTTTCAGATCCGTGTGTGCTTTACAAATCTCTATGTCATCTTGTAGATGTAGCTACCATGTGCTACTTGGAGCTATTCCAAATAACTGCTCTACTATACGAATCTGGTTCACTACTCAGAGTCATCCAGATTAGTGTCAAAGTTTGCATCGACGTAACCCTTTATGACGAACTCTTTTACCACCTCCATAATCGAGAAAATTCCCTAGTCCACTAGTTACTAAGGATAAGTTCGACCGCTGTCATGTGATCCATTCCTGGATCACTATTGTACCCCTTGACTAACTCATGGCAAGGCACACTTTAGGTGCGGTACACACCATAGCATACTGTAGAGCCTACGTCTAAAGCATAGGGGACGACCTTCGTCCTTTCTCTCTCTTCTGCCGTGGTCAGGTTTTGAGTCTTACTCAATACTCACACCTTGTAACGTAGCCAAGAACTCCTTTGCTGATCTATTTTGAACTCCTTCAAAATCTTGTCACGGTATGTATTCATTTGAAAGTACTATTAAGCGTTTTTGATCTATCCTTATAGATCTTGATGCTCAATGTTCAAGTAGTTTAATCCAGGTTTTCCATTGAAAAACACTTTTCAAATAACCCTGGATGCTTTCCAGAAATTCTACATCATTTCTGATCAACAATATGTTAACAACATATACTTATCAAAAATTCTATAGTGCTCCCACTCACTTCTTTGGAAATACAAGTTTCTCATAAACTTTGTAAAAACCCAAAATCTTTGATCATCTCATCAAAGCGTACATTCCAACTCCGAGATGCTTACTCCAGTCCTTAGAAGGATTGCTGGAGCTTTGCATACTTGTTAGCATCTTTCTGGATTGACAAAACCTTCTGGTTGTATCACATACAACCTTTCCTCAAGAAAATCATCGAGGAAACAATGTTTTTGACATCCTATCTGCAAGATTTCATAAATAATGCAGTAACTGCTAATATAATTCCAACAGACTCTTAGAATCGCTACAAGTGAGAAAATCTCATCGTAGTCAACTCCTTGAACTTGTCGGAAAACATTTTAACGACAAGTCGAGCTTTGTTAATGGTGACACTTACCATCATTGTCCGTCTTCCTTTTAAAATCCATCTGCACCCAACAACCTTACGACCATCAAGTAGTTCTTCCAAAGTCTATACTTTGTTTTTATATATGGATCCTCTCTCGGATTTTATGGCCTCGAGCCATTCGTCGGAATCTGGGCCCGCCATCGCTTCTCCATAGCTCGTAGGTTCATTGTTGTCTAGCAACATGACTTCCAAGACTGGATTACGTACCACTCTGAAGTAGCATGCATCCTTATCGTCCTACGAGGTTTGGTAGTGACTTGATCAGAAGTTTCATGATCACTATCATAAGCTTCCACTTCAATTGGTGTAGGTGCCACAGGAACAACTTCCTGTGCCCTGCTACACACTAGTTGAAGTGACGGTTCAATAACCTCATCAAGTCTCCACCATCCTCCCACTCAATTCTTTCGAGAGAAACTTTTCCTCGAGAAAGGACCTGTTTCTAGAAATAATCACCTTGCTTCCGGATCTGAAATAGGAGGTATACCCAACTGTTTTGGGTATTCTATGAAGATGCATTTATCCGCTTTGGGTTCGAGCTTATCAGCCTGAAACATTTTCACATAAGCGTCGCAGCCCCAAACTTTTAAGAAACGACAGCTTAGGTTTCTCTAAACCATAGTTCATACGGTATCGTCTCAACGGAATTGCGTGGTGCCCTATTTAAAGTGAATGCGGTTGTCTCTAATGCCTAACCCATAAACGATAGTGTAATTCGAAAAGAGACATCATGGTATGCACCATATCCAATAGGGTGCAGTTATGATGTTCGGACACACCATCACACTATGGTGTTCCAGGCGGTATTAGTTGTGAAACAATTTCCACAATGTCTTAATTATGTGCCAAACTCGTAACTCAGATATTCATCTCTATGATCATATCATAGACATTTTATCCTCTTGTCACGACGATCTTCAACTTCACTCTGAAATTACTTGAACCTTTCAATAATTCAGACTTGTGTTTCATCAAGTAAACATACTTAGCATCTACTCAAATCATCTGTGAAGTAAGAGCATAATGATATTCACTGCGTGCCTCAGCACTCATTGGATTGCACACATCAAAATGTATTACTTCCAACAAGTTGCTCTCTTGTTCCATCTCACTGAAAATGAGGCCTTTCAGTCATCTTGCCCATGTGGTATGATTTGCATGTCTCGAGTGATTCAAAATCAAGTGAGTCCAAATGATCCATCTGTATGGAGTTTCTTCATGCATATATGCCAATAGACATGGTTCGCATGTCTCAATCTTTTCAAAAACGAGTGAGTCCAAAGATCCATCAACATGGAGCTTCTTCATGCGTTTTATCCCAATATGACTCAAATAGTAGAGCCACAAGTATGTGGTACTATCATTACTATCTTATATCTTTTGGCATGAACATGTGTATCACTATGATCGAGATTCAATAAACCATTTATTTTAGGTGCAAGACCATTGAAGGTATTATTCAAATAAAAAGAGTAACCATTATTCTTCTTAAATGAACATCATAATCCAATCATGTCTATGCTCAACGTAAACACCAAATAACAATTATTTAGGTTTAACACCAATCTCGATGGTAGAGGGAGCATGTGATGCTTGATCACATCAACCTTGGAGACACTTCCAACACATATCATCATCTCACTTTTAGCTAGTCTCCGTTTATTCCGCAGCTTTTATTTCGACTTACTAACACTTAGCAACCGAACCGGTATCTAATACCCTGGTGCTACTAGGAGTACTAGTAAAGTACACATTAATATAATGTATATCCAATATACTTCTGTCGACCTTGCCTACCTTCTCATCTACCAAGTATCTAGGGTAGTTCTGCTTCAGTGACCGTTCCCCTCATTACAGAAGCACTTAGTCTCGGGTTCAACCTTGGGTTTCTTCACTAGAGCAGCAACTGATTTGCCGTTTCATGAAGTATCCCTTCTTTCCCTTGCCCTTCTTGAAACTAGTGGTTTTACTAACCATCAACAATTGATGCTCCTACTTGATTTCTACTTTCGCGGTGTCAAACATCGCGAGTTGCTCAAGGATCATCATGTCTATCCCTGATATGTTATAGTTCATCACGAAGCTCTAATAGCTTGGTGGCAGTGACTATGGAGAACCATCACTATCTCATCTGGAAGACAACTCCCACTCGATTCAAGCGATTGTAGTACTCAGACAATCCGAGCACATGCTCAACGATTGAGCTTTTCTCCCTTAGTTTGCAGGCTTAAGAAACTTGTCAGAGGTCTTATACCTCTTGACATGGGCACTAGTCTGAAATCCCAATTTCAGTCTTTGGAACATCTCATATGTTCTGCGACGTTTCAAAATGTCTTCGGTGCCTCAATTATATACCGGTTTAACATTACGCACTGAACTATCACGTAGTCATCAAAACGTGTATGCCAGATGTTCGCAACATCCACAAACGACGCTCGAGGTTCAACACACCGAGCGGTGCATTAAGGACATAAGCCTTCTGTGCAGCAATGAGGACAATCCTTAGTTTACGGACCCAGTCCGCATAATTGCTACTATCAACTTTCAACTAAATTTTCTCTAGGAACATATCTTAGTAGAACTAACGCGTAAGCTACGACATAATTTGCAAAGACCTTTTGACTATGTTCATGATAATTAAGTTCATCTAATCAAAAAAAAAATTTAATGAACTCCCACTCAGATAGACATCCCTCTAGTCATCTAAGTGATACATGATCCGAGTCAACTAGGCCGTGTCCGATCATCACGTGAGACGGACTAGTCATCATCGGTGAACATCTCCATGTTGATCGTATCTACTATACGACTCATGTTCGACCTTTCGGTCTCTTGTGTTCCGAGGCCATGTCTGTACATGCTAGGCTCGTCAAGTCAACCTAAGTGTTCCGCATGTGTAAATCTGGCTTACACCCGTTGTATGCGAACGTTAGAATCTATCACACCCGATCATCACGTGGTGCTTCGAAACAACGAACCTTCGCAATAGTGCACAGTTAGGGGGAACACGTCTCTTGAAATTTTAGTGAGGGATCATCTTATTTATGCTACCGTCGTTCTAAGCAAATAAGATGTAAACATGACAAACATCACATGCAAATCATAAAGTGGCATGATATGGCCAATATCATCTTGCGCCTTTGATCTCCATCTTCGAGGCGCGGCATGATCACCTTCGTCACCGGCATGACACCATGATCTCCATCATCATGATATCCATCATCGTGTCTTCATGAAGTTGTCTCGCCAACTATTACTTCTACTACTATGGCTAACGGTTAGCAATAAAGTAAAGTAATTACATGGCGTTTTTCATTGACACGCGGGTCATACAATAAATTAAGACAACTCCTATGGCTCCTGCCGGTTGTCATACTCATCGACATGCAAGTCGTGATTCCTATTACAAGAACATGATCAATCTCATACATCACATATATAATTCATCACATCCTTTAGGCCATATCACATCACATAGCATACCCTGCAAAAACAAGTTAGACGTCCTCTAATTGTTATTGCATGTTTTACGTGGCTGCTATGGATTTCTAGCAAGAACGTTTCTTACCTACGCAAAAGCCACAATGGTGATATGCCAATTGCTATTTACCCTTCATAAGGACCCTCTTCATCGAATCCGATCCCACTAAAGTGGGAGAGACAAACACCCGCTAGCCACCTTATGCATCAAGTGCATGTCAGTCGGTGGAACCTGTCTCACGTAAGAGTACGTGTAAGGTCGGTCCGGGCCGCTTCATCCCACAATGCCGCCGAATCAAGATAAGACTAGTAACGGCAAGCAAATTGAACAAATCATCGCCCACAACTACTTTGTGTTCTACTCGTGCATAGAATCTACGCATAAACCTGGCTCTGATACCACTGTTGGGGAACGTAGTAATAATTCAAAATTTTCCTACGTGTATCATCAAGAACAATCTATGGAGTCTTCTAGCAACGAGAGGGAAAAGAGTGCATCTACATACCCTTGTAGATCGCGAGCGGAAGCATTCAAGTGAACGGGGTTGATGGAGTCGTACTCGTCGTGATCCAAATCACCGATGACCGAGCGCCGAACGGATGGCACCTCCGCGTTCAACACACGTACGGTTGGGGAAGACGTCTCCTCCTTCTTGATCCAGCAAGGGGAAGGGAGAGGTTGATGGAGATCCAGCAGCACGACGGCGTGGTGGTGGAAGCAGCGGGGATCTCGGCAGGGCTTCGCCAAGCTCAGCGAGAGGGAGAGGTGTCACGGGAGGGAGAGGGAGGCGCCAGGGGCTTAGGTGCGGCTGCCCTCCCTCCCCCCTCTTTATATAGGGCCCCTGGGGGGGCCGGCCCTAGGAGATCCAATCTCCAAGGGGGGGCGGCGGCCAAGGCGGTGGCTTGCCCCCCAAGCCAAGTGGGGCACCCCCACCCCTACGGTTTCCAACCCTAGGAGCAGGGGGAGGCCCAAGGGGGGCGCACCAGCCCACCAAGGGCTGGTTCCCCTCCCACTTCAGCCCATGGGGCCCTCCGGGATAGGTGGCCCCACCCGGTGGACCCCCCGGGACCCTTCCGGTGGTCCCGGTACAATACCGGTGACCCCCGAAACTTTCCCGGTGGCCGAAACTGGACTTCCTATATACAATCACTTCCGGACCATTTCGGAACTCCTCGTGATGTCCGGGATCTCATCCGGGACTCCGAACGACTTTCGTATTTCCGCATACTAATATCTCTACAACCCTAGCGTCACCGAACCTTAAGTGTGTAGACCCTACGGGTTCGGGAGACATGCAGACATGACCGAGACGACTCTCCGGTCAATAACCAACAGCGGGATCTGGATACCCATGTTGGCTCCCACATGTTCCACGATGATCTCATCGGATGAACCACGATGTCGAGGATTCAATCAATCCCGTATACAATTCCCTTTGTCAATCGGTACGTTACTTGCCCGAGATTCGATCGTCGGTATCCCAATACCTTGTTCAATCTCGTTACCGGCAAGTCACTTTACTCGTACCGTAATGCATGATCCCGTGACCAAACACTTGGTCACATTGAGCTCATTATGATGATGCATTACCGAGTGGGCCCAGAGATACCTCTCCGTCATACGGAGTGACAAATCCCAGTCTCGATTCGTGCCAACCCAACAGACACTTTCGGAGATACCCGTAGTGCACCTTTATAGCCACCTAGTTACGTTGTGACGTTTGGCACACCCAAAGCACTCCTATGGTATCCGGGAGTTGCACAATCTCATGGTCTAAGGAAATGATACTTGACATTTGGAAAAGCTCTAGCAAACGAACTACACGATCTTGTGCTATGCTTAGGATTGGGTCTTGTCCATCACATCATTCTCCTAATGATGTGATCCCGTTATCAATGACATCCAATGTCCATGGTCAGGAAACCATAACCATCTATTGATCAACGAGCTAGTCAACTAGAGGCTTACTAGGGACATGTTGTGGTCTATGTATTCACACATGTATTACGGTTTCTAGTTAATACAATTATAGCATGAACAATAGACAATTATCATGAACAAGGAAATACAATAATAACCATTTTATTATTACCTCTAGGGCATATTTCCAACAGATGAAACAATTATAATTACGGTGGAAGACAAACGTACCGAAACTACAAGGATCCCATGCAAAAACAGTGCCGCGAGTGGTGGCAGCAAACACAAGATCCTCGTATTCAATTGTATCACAGTACACATCCGTGTATAGAAACTGATTTTTGAGCAATATCCATCCAGTCGAACCACGAAGGACGGCAACAAGCTTGTCGAAGATAGCAACAACTTGATAGTTCTTGTAATTCCAAGAGCGGTTGGGAACTCGACAAATTGCTATCTTCAGTAGACGACAGTCACCATGATCGTATTTGAACGTACGTAGATCATCTGTGTGCTCAACCTCAGGGCACTCGGAGATTTTTGGAAGTGGAATCCGCTGACGAGTGTACACATTCACAAGTTCCCACTCGCAATTGTACCCAATATAAACAACCCAATCTCCATTTGTGCCAGCCCAGGACTTACCCTTAAGCGATGGCATCTTGACATCACACGTATCATTATCAAGCGGCATCAACTTGCACAAGGTGAGGCCTCCGTCGTCCGCGCCCATGCGAACAGGCTTATAGCGAAGAAGATAAGGGAGATCAAACCGCTCCTGGACCCTTGGGTTCCTTGTAATGATGTTATTAGTTGAGTCGAGAATGAGCTTGAACGAACCTACCATGCTAGCCGAGGTGATGACGTCGCACCGATCAATGAGTTCCCCCACCACGTCATCTTTCAGATCGGGGCAAGAATAACGGGGTCGTTTCCGGCTTGTTCCCTCCATGGAGAAGACGATCGAACAATGGCAGAAGGAAGGGTGAAGGCAAATGGAGGAGGTAGGAAGAGCGTGCGACAGCAGTTCCAAATCAAGAGGGAAAGGCAAAGAGTCGGTGGACGGTTGCCAGTTTGCCACGGTACACGAAGAGGCGCCCTGGCCTACACGTCCTTTCGGAAATTGTACAAAAGGACTCGCCGTCGTCTCACTGACATGTTGGAACGGGACCACATGTCAATGAAACATCGTGTGTAATTTCTCGTGCAAAATGCGATCTGGCCGCGTTGGCCCAAGGTGCCGCATTATTTCTTGACTTTATTTTTTTAATGGCGTGTCGTTCAGTTTTGAAGCACGACTAACTGGTACTGTTTGCAGAGAAAATATAAACTACTCTACCACTACTCCACCTCTAGTACTAGTAGTATAAAAAAGATATATAGGCTGGAGCTTCAGAGCTTTCTTGCTAAGGGCTGCCCACTTGCTTCTCACACTATCACCCTCTCTCCAGATCTAAAAAAGACGGCCTCTCTCTCCCTCCTCACTGGTGGTCACAGATCCGCCGGGGAAGAAAAGGACGTGCAGTGTTGACGCACTCGTCATCGGCGAGCGAGGTCATGCACTGACGACAAGGCCGTCCTCTCCGACCTAGCGCCCGCGCAGGATGGCCTCAGTCCCCAAGCTCGCTGTCGTAGTGCGTGTGGAGGACGATGACCATGAGCGAAGCCACTTCCCGCCGACCCTCAGGTATGCTACCTCTTTTCGAACCATACCCTTGTTCTATTGCCCCATCTGCCATGTCGCTGCATGTGGATCTTTTTCCACTCCACCATCTTCCCAATTTGCTATCCTCTGCTCTGCTGGTCACGCAGACGAAAACCTTAATTTGCACTATTAAAGGAAACCCTACTTCATGCAGACTAATCCATGTCTGGGTTGAATAAGGAAAGGAAGGGAGACTGTACTGTCCAAGAGAGTAGGCATCGAACCCGCATCTAGGTTGAGAAGGGGAAAATCAGTAGCTAAGGAACGAGTCTCGTGTCTCTTGGTTGAAGAAGGGTAGAAAGGCATGACAACGCAATAGAGAATGACCAGGTCGATCGGTTTGTTGTCCTCACATAGGAAAAAGGTGGCTAAACATAACAAAAATGGGACGTAATCCACATATGCTGCCTGGATATTTGTTGCTCTGGGCAACCATACCTCCCTCACCACTCTATGCGTCCGTGGAGGTACATCGTACTGGTGCGCCCACTGTCCGAATGGGCCTCGCATGCTCTTAGTCTAACTTTTTTGCTGTTAGTATAACGCCAGCAGTCAAGTCAAGCAATGCTACTGCTAAAGTGATGCCACATTTAACTAATGCCGCACTCAGTCTAATGCCACCGATAAATTTAAGCAATGCCATTTAATGTCACTGGATTATTTCAGGGTTAGCTGTTGATTGTGGATGTATTAAAGATTTTTCAACTAAGGCATTCTAATGATGTTGCACAGCTAGTATACCAACGATGAAACTTGTTACTACCTTCAGATTTTTGCACTGTTAATGCTTATAGATTACATACCTCACTTTCATGAGAGTAGTTAATTTTTTTGTACAGTTTCACCAAAATGCCAAGGCGCTGATGTCATTTTATTTTGGTTAAACTGCACAAAAAATTATGAAGACAAGAGGAAAGGTTAAGAGTGGGCACCTCCTCCTCCGGCTGTTCTCTTGATTCGTTCGATCAAGTTTTTATGTTTGATCGATTATCAAGATTGGGATAGCAATTTTTAAGGTCCCCCGAGTTCGAAATGATATTTACCTTGGAGGTACATGGTTTGCAATTTTTTATACTGTCATTAGTTAATAATGCTAGTTACCTTCAGACTTTTGTATTTGGTTTAATGCTCATGCACAGCTAGTATACCAATGCTGAAACGTGTTACCTTTACATTTTGTATTGTTAATTCTTATAGAAATCTTCCAGTGCCAGAGTTTATTGAAATCTGTTCAGTAAAACCATTGTACTGTACCTGTAATAAAATAACTACTCTACTGTTGCACTAGCCACTGGATTAGTGTATATTTGTAGTATTCGAAATTTCGAATGGTGTTGCATTAGCGTATGGACATAAATAAAGGGTGGCAAGCTTTCCCAGATATGTGCTCAAGAAAACTACTACCTGTTTTTCTAAATACTAGTAGACGTTTGGGTACTTTAAACTGAACCGCAAAAACCTCTTATATTAAGGAACAGAGGGTGTAGAGTTCACTCAAATTATCCCGGTAAAGCTAGTCACACCTTTGTTAAAATTAATGTTCATTATGTTATCGGAGGAGGTCTGTAAGTTTGTCTCTAATGCCTGTCGACTACATACCTGACATCATGATGTAATGTTAAGTCATTTCCTTTTGTACAGTGTCACTGAATTGTCAAGGCGGTGATGGCATTTTATTTTAGTTGAACTGCACAAAATATGCTTAAAAGAAGAGGAAAGGTCAGGAATCGATCATTCTTTCAGAAAGAACTATATATGCCTTTCTGACATCAGCCTCTGTTGCCTTATTTATTCCTTCAAAAAGGTGGTTAGAAACAGTCTTGCTACCTTTTCCCATTAAGAAATTGGAATGCTTATATTTGTGAGTCTATGCTTCAACTAGTGCCACTTTTATAGTAATCACACTTTCAATATCTATGCAAACAGGGATGCTCGAGTTTAGTGGAACTGCACAAAAAGTCCAACTGGTTCAACATTAGGAGCATGTTTTCTCCCAAACCTTTATATCCAATTGGTGGCACTATGAGCTGTTCATTAAGAAGGTACATGGTTTGCTACTATCTTGCTACTCTTTTTGTACTGTCATTAGATAGTAATACTAGTGGTTTGCATGTGAATTTATTGGCAGGGTGGACCTACATTGGAGGTGCAGGACATGATTCAATGACTGGATGCTCAATTTCGGTTGTATCGATTTCACCTCTTCCATCACTGCGAACATGGATATCCTTGGTCTGATGAAGAATAGGCGCTATATTTCTGCTCTGAACAAGCAAATCAATTCAGTATGAAATTGTCCAGGGCAAAACATGACTGTATCAAATTGTCCAGTGCAAAACATGACAGATCTAAGCGGAAGAGACATGTTTAAACCGAAAATACAAGGTGGGGTATATGTTTACTAGCTGCTTGATATTTGTGCAGACAGAGATGTCTGCCCGTTGCTATTTAGCAAACACACAAAGTGACCGCAATTTTGGTTGAACTGCACAAGAGAATAGTATAGTCACTGCATGCAGTGCCATTTGAAAATAGACACAGAAAGATTGGATAGTCACTTCATGGACTGCAGAAAAGTAGTACTGTACTATTTATTGGCCAACACTAGGTGCTTCATTGCTTTGGTCTGATTATACAATGGGCATCATTTTGCCTAAGTTAAAGTTTGTATTCCGAAAATAGTCTCGCCGTGTGATCAAGAGAAGACCAAATCATATTGCAGTGGATGTTCCTCCATCATGTGTGGTTCATTCCCATGGTTCCAGCTGTTGGTGAAACCACTTACGTTTGCAAGAGGAATTGTAGACTTCACAAACAAATTTGTCATTCAGTCTGTACTGAATGTTGGCCAAGAGAAGCATCCATGTTAGTAGGAAGAACATATGTTTTTTCTAGATCTTTGCTTTTGGAGCTACATATTTGTATATGATCTGTGAATCATTGAGATGCATTAACATGTTGATCTTATGTATGGGAATCGTACTAGTTGGTTTTAGTTGTGGCTGATCTTTGCTTTTGGAGCTACATATTTGTATATGATCTGTGAATCATTGAGATGCATTAACAGTTCCTTATATCTGTTCGCTCAGTGTTTACAAGTTACCGATCGATCACTAGCTAGCCTACTAATGCGCTCCTGGCTATTTTAGTTGCGACGCAAGATCCGAAGTGGCAGTTTTTTGAATAGAAATGCCTACCTCTGAAGAAACTGACAAGCTGCTCTGAAGAAAATGCCATGCGAATCTGAAGAAACTGCTAGCAAAAACGTTCGCAAATGCCTTATCTCCCAGCTAAAGTTCATCAATTAATGCCCTCGGCTGCGACTCGTTGCATGCTGCTCCGCGTACTGGCTGCGAGCGATTTTGAGTGCCCGCATGCAGCCGGCCGTAATTAAGGCAGCTAACTGATGCGAAAAAAGATGCGCTTTAATTGTTGCGGGCCTTTTAAATCCGTGGAATCATTATTGACAAGGAGGGAGATGATTCGAGTGCACTCGTTTGACCGTAAGGCCGGCGTGCGACCCAGCACGGATGGGACGGGACGGCACAGTCAGAATTTCAGTTTCTCTAGTTTTCCACGGCAAGCTGGCGCGCTAAGCCATGCCTGCTTCATTATGCATTGAATTCCGATGACCGTCGCGCTACCTTCCGCTTATAAGTACTGTTTCTCGGCCTTCTATGGTGGCACCGTGACCCAACTCTCCCTATCCTCATAAGCCCCCACCGGCCCGACGTTGCTCACCACTTATCCTCACTCTCGCCATGTCCGCCATGCCCCCGCCCGTCCGCAATAGGCGTGGCTGGAGGCGGTCACCGCCGGAACTAGTGTTCGGTTTTTCACCAGAAGGCAGACGGAGGGAGGAGGCATTCTATCGGTCTTTAGATGGCAATGCTGAGATCGAGGACTTGTTGGAGCGTGACCGCCTGGCGGAGGAGCAGGAGTTGTTGGAGCGCGACCGCTTGGCAGATGAGCAGCGTATCACCGATTTGCGCCGCCAGCGGGACATGGAGCAGCAGCGCACCGACGCTCTGAGTCGCGAGTAGAGCGCCCGCACGTGGGCCGACTACGTGGAGGCCGGCGCCCGGCAAATAGCCCTGGAGGCTGTCGGGCACGCACGCATTCGCGACGCTGATTTTTACTACCAGCTCGTCAAGTGGGTTTCCCGCTTAGAAGCTGAAGCTTCGGTGGACCACGCCGCATGGAAAGGGCCAACGCGCGCGAGCAACGTGCCCTATCGCACCTCTGGCAAGTCCGAGGCGAGGCGGAGGACGCCGGTGCCGGCGTTTAGTGTGTACCGCAGATGGCGGCCGGCATCGTCTAGTTAGCTAAGAGTAAGTTAGTACTTGTACGCTACTAGAGTATTAGTGGAAGTAGATAGTTAACTTGGCTATGATGGTTGTCAACGTGGAAGTTTAGTACTCTATATGTGGATCAGACCTGTTACTTTGCTCTGAATGTTAAACTTTCCGTTTGAACATATGGAATGGGCTGTTATTTTTTTAAATGGGTTGTATTTGTCCTCCACGGGTTTAGAGGCTGACTTGTGGGCCTACCAAGTTGACGCGTACACAACCAGGAGATGATTGTACGTGGAGAGGATGACAGCAGGGACCCGCCAAGGTCATGGCAGTACGCAAGCAAAGTGCCTCCTTATTTCAATCCAATAAAAAATGGCTCCTCGTAATGGATTTCTGACATCTGGGTCCCATGCCATTGTCAACGTAGTCAATAAACGAGAGAGTTGCATAACGAGCGGCTGACATCAGGGACCCAGCAGCTAGCCCAGTTATTTTTGTTTTGGGTTAATTTGATAAATGCCACTCCAAATCTGGTGTTTCTAAGAAATGCCATTGCAATTTCCAAACTTTGAAAAATGCCATTTCATGCCATCCCCAGTGGCATTTTTCGAAGTCTGGAGTGGCGTTTTTCAAAGTTTGCAAATTGCAGTGGCGTTTTCCAAAGTTTGCAAAAATTGCAGTGGCATTTTTCAAAGTTTGGAAATTGCAGTGGCATTTTTATGAATCGCCATATTTGTTGTGGCATTTATCTAATTTGTTTTTGAGATGGAAGCAGGGTGTCAACTGGGCTGTGCGGGGCACTCTGGCATGTCTAGACAGCCTTCTCTTTTATGTTTACCACAGACCAGCCCAGTAGTTTTTTTTTCTTTCTGAAAATGGCTAGCCCAGTTTTTTTGTGATTTGCCAAGTAAGTCGCTTTGTCAGGCCTATTGGGCTGCAAATCTTTCAAGACGAGGAGAGCTTCATTCGGCTGGACGAGAAAATAGCCTATCAGTAATGAGAAATGAGCTGTACATTTTTAAAACACACCAAACCGGCAATTACTTTCAAATTTCTTTTTTTCATTTCAAGATTTTAAATTGCATTAATTTTGATGCGTGGACAATTTGTTGGATTTTATATTGATATACATTTATTTTTAAAATCAGTTTGAATGTGACTCGAAATTTCAGGATTAAAAACAGTTCGGACCGCACCGAAATATGCAACATTTCGTATAATTTTTTAACTGTGGCCGCAATATGGGTTGTAATGCTAACAAAAAGAATATGGGCTCCAAAAAAACCTTCAGAATTAGCAAATGGGCTGTAAACTATTAGAAATAATGGCAGATGGGTTGTATGCTGTTTTCCACAGATTTGAGGCTTTCCTAAAAATAGGTTGACGCACAAGCAGTGACTGTTGGATGTCCATCCAACGGCCGTCGTGCTTCTTCAATCTCTGCTCTTCCTGCTCCAGCCGCTCAAACAAGTGCCGGCGGGACTGCCTGCTCCCTCCTCCCCGCGGCCGGCTGTGCTGCCGCGCAGGCTTCACCGCCCCACCATACTCCCATCGCTGGCCTAGCCATCCCTCTACTCACCCACACCTGTTGTTATTCTCCGGCGACGGCAGACGAACCAGTAAACCCTCGTATAGTCGTACTCCCCTACGCGTGGGAAACAACTGCTGAGTCTTCCCTGCCTCCGTGTCGTTCCCTTCCTAGGCCTAGCCGTCGTCCACCGCCCTGGTGCTCCCGGCGCGGCCTGGTCAACGTGGTCAACGACCGACATGCATCTGAAGTGGACTGTACGTGGAGAGGCTGACAGCTGGGTCCACGGCCGCATGCAAGGAAATGCCTCCTTATTACGCGCAAAATAATGATTCCTCCACCTGACATCTGGGACCCACCGAAAGGGCCTCTGTATTTCGCGAAAAAACGTTACCGCCGCTGACAGCTCGGACCCACCAGCTATATCTTCGCACGCAAGGAAGTGCGTCCTTATTACGCACAAAAAAATGAATACTCCCCCTGCTAGCTGGGACCCAGTATAGTGGCAGGCTGACTTGTGGGCCTACTAAGTTGACGGGGACGGAGGGCTTTGTCAACTTAGTCAATATGCACGATTCTAGCTCCAGTGACCGTATGATGTCCATCCAACGGCCGTAGTGCTTCTTCAACCTCTGGTCTTGTTGCTCCAGCCGCCCAAAGCAGCGCCGGTCGTGCCGCATGCTCCTGCCTCCCATGGCCGGCTGTGCTGCCGCGGAGAACTCACCGCCCCTACTATTCCCACTGCTGGCCAGGCCCTGCGGCGACGACGGCCTCACACCGCAGCCGAACCAGTGAACCCTCGTACTCCTCTCCGCGCGGGCTTCCACTGCGTCTTCTGTGACACCCAAAAATTTTAATTGGATTTTTCAAACTTTTAATTTTTATTTGAGGAGGGTATTTAAATTTTCTTCTAAAGAACCACCCTCTCAAAAAATTTCTTTTATGGCAAGTGTTCTATTTGGATCCACCCAAGACTTGATTTTGGTCTTGGAGGTTTTTCCTTTTATTTGGACTCAAAACCAAATGCTTTTCACTTGGGAAATTTCTTTTGAAAAATCTTTTAAATAGCCCCATGGCTTTTTGAAGTGATCTTTTGCCCTTTCAAAAATCTCTCTTGCCATGACCTAAGTGGAAATCCACTCCCACAAACCTTCCCTCATCTTTGGATCATGATTTGCATCAAATCCAGCAAGTTGAACCTCCCCATATGATTATTTTCCATTTAAATCTTATCAAAACAATTTCTGCCCTCCATTCTAGCTATTGGAGATTTACAAAGGAGCTACCATTTCTGTTTTGATTTTTGCCTCCAAACCTTTTCCCCATCCTAGTCCTTTGAACCCTCCACCTAGATCCATGAAGATCCACTGGTCTTCAGTTCAAAATTTTCAAACTATACTTGCTGCAAGTTTGGACCAGATTTGCCAAATTTGATGAAATTCATTCAGATCCTTCTCCAAAAATTCTGGGAAAAATCAGGCAGCCTCTGGGTGCATTGAGAGGTCACCTCACCAAGTCCCAGCCCCAGGAAAATTTTTCTTCATGCCAAATCATTTCGTCGAACACCTACTGGACACTGTTGCTGTCATTGTTCAGTTAAGTTCAGAGAACAGTTTCAGTGCACTGTCGTTTTCTTCAGTGTTCGTTGTCCATCTCGCCAGTGACCGCGTTGGCGCCTTACTCCCCGTCCCCTCCCCCTTGTCTCTGCACCGCACGAGCGCCTGGATGCTTGCGGGCGACGGCGACGTGCTGGAGGTGGTGCGCCGCCCCGTGACCGACGCCAGCGGCGGCTTTGCGGCCGCCAGAGAGAGGCGCGGCGCAGACGGCGCCACCCAGCGCCGCCCAAGCCACCGGAGATCGCCGCGTGGTCTTCCACTCCCCAGAACGCGCTGCCACTCTCGTCACGAACCGCTGGGCGCGGAGCGCGCTCTCTGCCGCCGTCGTGCCCGTGAGGCCACCCCACCGTGGACCGGCGCCATTACGCCAAGACCGACCGGGATTAGCAGGGGAACAGCACCAGTACATCTCACTGATGCTGCCTGGCCACCTAATCCCCCGGCCAAGCAACTGCCTCGCCGTAATTGCTCGCCGGAGCAACCCCGTTCACGGCCATCCCCTCGAGCCGCCTATAAATAGAGACCCCGAGCTCCAGCTAGTACCCACACCACCTCTACACCCCACCTAGACCCTGCCTAGCCACTGGGAGAGCCCCGGGGAAGTCGCCTTCCTCAACTCCGGCCGCCGCGACCCGCCACGGGATCCAGCTCGATTCGCTCCCATCTCTTGCCAGTAACCCTCTAATGCATCCCTACTTCTGACCCGCGCTTCAATTCGAAGTTTGCAGCACTCCACCGGAGATCCCCACCATCGCCCGAGCCGCCGTCCGTCGGAGAAAGTGTCGCCGTCGACGTGGTGCTCTCCGACGTCCAAGTCCACCACCCACCGACGCGGAAGGACACGCTGAAGCTCTTGGTACACTCCGATCTCCCTGTCTCGCCGTGGTTCGACGCCGGCGACCACCGCAGTCTTCGGGCGCCGGCGAACTTTTTAAACCTGACATGTGGACCCCCCCTGTCAGCCTCTATTCTCTTCCCCCGCAAACCGTTTTCCGTTGGCGCCTTCGGGCAAAATACGTTTTCCCTTAGAGCTGGCGCGTTCCTTTCCGAAGCGTTTTCTGTTTTCTCAGTTTAACCCCTGGAACTTTTCTGTTTCATTACAGATGAGTCCCTGGACAGAAACCCTTATAACTTTTTAATAAAAAGTGATTTTTGAGTGATTCTTTTTCTGACAGTCTTAAAATTTTGTCTAGTTTTTTATGAGATTTATTTGGAAAAATTTTGGAACAACTTTTATGCACGCGTTGGTTTTCACGTTAGTGCCCGTTTTCGTTATGTCGTAGGTTCCGGGAGAGGTGACGGAGCCGCGAACTTCGCCGAGCTAGGCTTCGACTTCTCCGAACCAGGCAAGCATGTTTGAACCTTTGATATGATAGGTGTTTTGCATGGTTGCGTGAAAGGTTGTGCATGGCATATGAGCATCGGTGGGTATCACGTTGCATGTGAGGCAACTACCCGTGTGTTCCAAAGTTACTGAGATCTCTGATGAGAGATGGCCTAGTCATGTGGTGACATGAAGGGCAGTGAGGTGGTATTGTTGTAGCATGCCAGCCTTGCGTCTTCCGTTTAAATTCCGACGTTAACGTGGACGGAGTCACGTTATCGTTCTTTCCCCTTCCGTGCTACCACATGTTTTCTGCCAGAATGCGGTTTAGTAAGTTGGTAACCTCTTTCCGTGTACACACCAAACAGAGGGGCCGGGATGATGGTTCCATGGCCCTGGATTAAAGCCAGTCATCCGGTCAGGGGGCATGGGTGTTTCCGGTTGGGACCGAGAGGGGGGGCACCCCTTAGAGCGCGCGTATAGAAATTTGATCCCATGCTACGCGAGGTTGTAGCCTCCCCGTCTCAAGGTTTTTCTTGAACGTTGCCGAGGGTGATTCCTGGCTTCGGAATGTTGAATGGGTGTGTACTGGTTAGATGTGTGTCTTCCAAAACACCGTAAGCGGAACTAGTCCCCGTGACTACTGAAATCCGTTGACTATGGTTAAAGTACAAACTCTGCAGAGTCAAATCCTTCCGAGTCATCGTATCCTTGATCAAGTAGAGTGATCAGTATATCCATATCTATCTTCGTGGAAATTTATCCCCGGTGAACAAGCTCAATTGGTAAACCCAGTTTAATTGTTATTCCTGTGGATGGACTAACCTTTTCTTTTCGTACTTGTAATGATTTATATTCTCGAACTACTGAATTATTGAGCTATGGTATAAGCCCTTTATGTGATGTCGCTCAGACGTCCGACTGTGGCATGATTATCTTTTACTTTCAATATAAGCCCTTTATGTGATGTCGCTTCAGACGTCCGACTGTGGCACGCACTGTCATTTATTTTTCCATCATAAGCCCTTTATGTGGCGTCGCCCCGACGCCCGACTGCGGCATTATTATTGTTCTTGCATTTTCCTCTCGAGGAGTCATTCAGACCCTCGTTTGGCACCCAGTATTTTTACGGCATTGTACTTCTTGCATTTTCCTCTCGAGGAGTCATTCAGACCCTCGTTTGGCACCCAGTATTTTTGCGGCATTGTATTCCTTGCACTTTCCTCTCGAGGAGTCATTCAGACACTCGTTTGGCACCCAGTATTTATTTTGGGATTTCGGGAGGACTACCGCCCGACTTCTCTTTTATTTCCCGTGCATTATTACCTCTATGTCTGAGTGCACTTGTTAACCTATTCATATGCATCATGCTTACATTTGTTATATCTTATGTCCGAACTGTCTTGCGAGTACTTTCATAGTACTCACCTGGCTTGTTGATTTGGCCAGATGTTGACGAAGGCGATCTCTTGGATGAAGAGTTTGATAGCGAGTCCGACGCCTAGAGGAGTCCCAGTCAGTCCCGTGCGATCCTGGATATTGGTCACTTGTATTATATACGCTTCCGCCACCCGCAATAAAACTCCTCGAGCTTCACTCCGACACTCGAAGAGCTATAGTTTTCAGGAGTCATATCACCCGCTCCGCTGTGATATTTCCACCACCGTTGTTATCGTGAGTTAGTAGTAATGCCACCTTATCCGCCGTTATGTTTTATCGGCGTGCATGTAATAAACCGTTGAGCAGTCTCCGCTCAACCTTGTATTATATTCAGTACTCCTGGTAATTTTCTTCTGTGACCAAGATATTGTCTACCAGTGAGAAGGAATTCTTCTTCACTGGTCCGTAAAAGGGATTGGTCTCTCAATAATTATTTTACTGAAAAACCGGTCGTGACATCTTCCCCGGCTGCGCGTCATCCCGTTCCTAGGCCTCACCGTCGTCCACCGCCCTGGTGCTCTCGGCGCGGCATGGTCAACATGGTCAAGGAACGGCTTCCATCGGACATGGACTGTACATGGAGAGGCTGGCAGCTGGGTCCACAGCCGCAGCAAGGAAGTGCCTCCTTATTACGCGGAAAATAATTATTCCTCCACCTGACAGCGGGGACCCACTGGACGGGCCACCGTATTTCGCGAAAAAAACGTTTCCCCCTGACTGCGGGGACCCACCAGCTACATCTTCGCACGCAAGGAAGTGCGTCCGGGCAAAAAAAACGATTCGCCCCCCTGACTGCTGGGACCCACAAGCTACATCTTCGCAGGCAAGGAAGTACCTGACAGTCGGGACCCACCCAGTCGAAGCGTACATAGCATTGTCATTATGGTCACGAATGTGTACGTACATACTGGTCGATGTAGAGGCGCACACGTGTCGTAGTAGAGGCGCGCACGTGTCGTAGTAGAGGCGCGCACGTAGCATGTACACGTACCTACAGCGGCCAGTGTGCAAGAAAGAAAATACGGCCACGTACGTACATACGGGCAGGGTCTCGAACGCCTACTCACGCATACGTACGGCCAGGGCTCGTGTACATGGCTGGGTCGGAACGGAGAAACAACATCGTCGTCGTGTTCATGGGGAGCCAACCGGCTGGGTCGGAACGGAATGCGTCGTCGTGTTCATCGGGAGGGCTTGGACGGAACAGCCGATGGAAACGAGGCCTGGCGTACCACAGAACGGAGGAAACGGCCTTGTGTTCGACCGGCCATGTTTGAAACAAGATGCTGTTCATCGGGAGGGGTCTGGCGTACCGCAAAATGGAGGAAACGGACCTCCTACGGTCGAAACGGGGGTCCTGTTGATCGAGAGGGGTGTGGCGTGCCGCAAAACGGAAGAAACGGACTTGTGTTGGAGCGCTACGGTCGAAACGGGGGTCCTGTTCATCGGGAGGGGTGTGGCGTACCGCAAAACGGGACTCCACGGGACACTGTTCATCTCCACCGTCGACCCCCTCTAGCCTCCACGGGCTACTGTTCATCCACCGTCGACCTCCTCCAGCCTCCACCTGCGACTGTTCATCCACGGGCTCCTGTTCATCCAGCCTCCACCACGCGCTACTCCACCGGCTACTGTTCAACCAGCCCTCTCCACGAGCTCCTATTCAACCACCCCTCCACGGGCTACTGTTCATCCAGCCCTCCACCGTCTACTGTTCATCCTGCCCTCCACGGGGTGGTCCTGTTCATCCTGCCCTCCACGGGGTCCTGTTCATCCAGCCCCAACCGGCTCGATCGATCGGGGTCCTGTTCATCCAGAGGCAACACCACGGGGTCCTGTTCATCCACCCCCACCGGGAACTGTTCATCCAAACCCCCCCCCCCCCAGCAACGCTCACTGTTCATCCAGAGGCAGCATCGATCGGCTTCAGTTAATAGCCATCGATCGATCGCTCGGGTTCAGTAACGCGTAGCCTGCAGTGCAATCACTCGGGTTCAGTTAGAGCCCAACGCCTCGCTCGGGTTCAGTTAGAGCCAACGCCTCGCACACACGCGCGTACGTGTACGAGAGAAACGTGCATCGCTCGGCCCCCGACCTCCCACCATAACCGGGAACTCCCCGAAATTTTCCTCGCCCTCGCTTCTACCACGGTTTTTTCCGTCATGGACGGCCCAAAGAATGTCATGCAGCTGCATCTCCGGCCCGCCCAGGACGAAAAGCCCATTTTCTGTCATGATTTTTTGTCATAGAAATAGGAGCCCACCACACCTATGATGATACCGGGTTTTGTCACAATTATCGTCATAGAAGTGTCATATGTATGACAGAAAAAAATTCGTTCGGCCCAAAATGTCACGGATGTGTCTTTTTTTTGTAGTGATAGTCTTGAATAGTGGAGATACAAGGTGCATGACATGTCCTTCCCACACACACCAAGCAAATGGGTTCACAAGCACACTCAATATGCAAAATGAATAACCAACACTTGTGACATCCCATGGTGAAGAAAGAAAATGATAGCTTTGTCAAGAGGAGGGATACCAATCGAAATGGCAAAAGCCTCATCAAGACAAGCAAGAGAAAAACAATATCTTCACCACAACAGAGTGCATCAACATGCAACGATATAAGATCCGCACTCAAGGTAAGTCCTTTCACATAACCACCAAGGAAAGGTGGACGTGAAAGAATAAGGATATCAACTATAGATGTAACTCCTCTCAAGTGTATAAGATTCTAGGTGGATGAAAATCATGATGATATCAATCCAAAAGGAAGGATATACACACCAAATAGTTACAAAAAGGAAAGAACAAGATATCCACAAGGAATTCATAAATATACCAATAAGAAATTTGCTTGAGAGCATAGCACATGGCTAGATATGGTCTTATTGTATATAAATGAATTCCAACCACACGAACATCAAAGACATCGCAACTAGCAACAAGAGATCATTGTTGGGATGCTTTGAGAAAGGAAACAAGTATCACAAGATATGAAATGAATATCATGCCAAGATGCAACCTACACAAGGTTGAATGCAAGAGAGGAAAGCATGAATAGATACTTGTTACCAAGATAGCATTGGAAGGATGCAGAAAATACCAATTGAAGGTATTAGATAGTAGTTCATTGAACATCCTAGCTTGACTCCAATAAGCACATGGTGACACCACCTTCCTTGTGAGTGAGTCGAGCGTCCAATGTTTCTCTAATTGTTCCTAGAACAACAACACAAACAAAATGGTACCCAAACTCATTGGGACCAAAGAGTTAGAGAACCAACAATACATAGGACAAACTCCACATAAATATGTGCATATAGATATGAAAATGAATTTCATGCACATCTCATCCAATTGATACTAGGTGGAGTTTCCCCTATATATTGGGTCAAAGAAAGAAAGCATACCAAAGAAACTACATGAAGTTAATATGCATGCTCAAGACTTTCAAGAACCGAAACCAATTGACAAAGAAATACCAAGTGAAGAAAAGATGCCAAATGAATAAATCATCACTTGGAGGATATCCATAACAGATACATCGAGGAATGAGATATCCATTGATACAGACTAAATAAAAGATATCGAACTCCCAAAAGAGAGAATGGTTCCAAACAAACCAAGCTCTCTACAAAGTTTCATGATGGCACAAAGTACCAAAAAGAAAATGAATTGCCTTCCACCAACTCACACTTGATAAGGATCACAAGATGAGTGTTTTATAGAAAATATGATAGCTCCCCCAAGATTAGTGCATTATAGAGAATTTGCATTTGAATACAAAATGCACTAGGTGGGATCGCCACTTTCACTATATCTAGAAAACACTAGACAAGATCAAGAAATTAACAAGATCCATGACACGTCCATTTTGCATCATGCTTTTATATCGATATTTATTGCATTATGGACTGTTATTACACATTATGTCACAATACTTATGCCTATTCTCTCTTATTTTACAAGGTTTACATAAGGAGGGAGAATGCCGGCAGCTGGAATTCTGGGCTGGAAAGGAGCAAATATTAGAGACCTATTCTGCACAACTCCAAAAGTCCTGAAACTCCACGAAAGTCATTTTTGGAAATAATAAAAAATACTAAGCGGAAGAAATATGTCAGGGGGGCCACCACCTGTCCACGAGGGTGGGGGCGCGCCCTACCCCCAGGGCGCGCCCCCTGCCTCGTGGCCCCCCTGTTGGCTCTCCGGTGGCCATCTTCTACTATATGAAGTCTTTCGTCAAGGAAAAAATCATAAGGAAACTTTCGGGACGAGACTCCACCGCCACGAGGCGGAACCTTGGCGGAACCAATCTAGGGCTCCGGCAGAGCTGTTCTGCCGGGGACACTTCCCTCCGGGAGGGGGAATCATCGCCATCGTCATCACCAACGCTCCTCTCATCAGGAGAGGGCAATCTCCATCAACATCTTCACCAGCACCATCTCCTCTCAAAACCCTAGTTCATCTCTTGTATCCAATTCTTGTCTCCAAGTCCGGGATTGGTACTAGTAGGTTGCTAGTAGTGTTGATTACTCCTTGTAGTTGATGCTAGTTGGTTTATTTGGTGGAAGATCATATGTTCAGATCCTTTATGCATATTAATACCCCTCTGATTATGAACATGAATATGCTTTGTGAGTAGTTACGTTTGTTCCTGAGGACATGGGAGAAGTCTTGCTATTAGTAGTCATGTGAATTTGGTATTCGTTCGATATTTTGATGAGATGTATGTTGTCTAGCATCTAGTGGTGTTATGTGAACGTCGACTACATAACACTTCACCATTATTTGGGCCTAGAGGAAGGCATTGGGAAGTAATAAGTAGATGATGGGTTGCTAGAGTGACAGAAGCTTAAACCCTAGTTTATGCGTTGCTTCGTAAGGGGCTGATTTGGATCCATATGTTTCATGCTATGGTTAGGTTTACCTTAATACTTTTTTTGTAGTTGCGGATGCTTGCAATAGAGGTTAATCATAAGTGGGATGCTTGTTCAAGTAAGAACAGCACCCAAGCACGGTCCACCCACATATCAAATTATCAAAGTACCGAACGCGAATCATATGAACGTGATGAAAACTAGCTTGACGATAATTCCCATGTGTCCTCGGGAGCGCTTTTCTCTATATAAGAGTTTGTCCAGGCTTGTCCTTTGCTACAAAAAGGATTGGGCCACCTTGCTGCACTTTATTTACTTTTGTTACTTGTTGCTCGTTACAAATTATCTTATCACAAAACTATCTGTTACCACTTATTTCAGTACTTGCAGAGAATACCTTGCTGAAAACCGCTTATCATTTCCTTCTGCTCCTCGTTGGGTTCGACACTCTTACTTATCGAAAGGACTACAATAGATACTTGTGGGTCATCAAGACTCTTTTCTGGCGCCGTTGCCGGGGAGTGAAGCGCCTTTGGTAGGTGGAATTTGGTAAGGAAAAATTTATATAGTGTGCTGAAATTTACTGTCACTTGTTACTATGGAAAGTAATCCTCTGAGGGGCTTGTTTGGGGTATCTTCACCCCGACCAGTAGAGCAAAGAGTTGCTCCTCAACCTACTGAACCTACTGAAAATGAAAATGTTCCCTTTGAAGTTCCTTCGGGTATGTTAGAAAAACTGCTAGCTAATCCTTTTGCAGGAGATGGAACAAAGCATCCTGATGAGCACCTAATCTATGTGGATGAAGTTTGTGGATTATTTAAGCTTGCAGGTATACCCGATGATGTTTTAAGAAGAAGGTCTTCCCTTTATCTTTGGAGGGAGATGCATCGACATGGTATAGGCTATGTGATGATACGGGGTCATGGAACTACAAACGATTGAAATTGGAATTTCATCAGAAGTTTTATCCTATGCATCTTGTTCATCGTGATCGCAATTATATATATAATTTTTGGCCTCGCGAAGGAGAAAGCATCGCTCAAGCTTGGGGGAGGCTTAAATCAATGTTATATTCATGCCCCAATCATGAGCTCCCAAGAGAAATAATTATTCAAAGTTTTTATGCTCGGCTTTCTGATAACAATCGCACCATGCTCGATACTTCTTGTGCTGGCTCTTTTATGATGAAGACTATTGAATTCAAATGGAATTTATTGGATAGAATTAAACGCAACTCTGAAGATTGGGATCTCAACGAAGGTAAGGAGTCAGGTATGACACCTAAGTTTGATTGTGTTAAGTCTTTTATGGATACCGATGTTTTTCGTAAATTTAGCACTAAATATGGACTTGACTCTGAGATAGTAGCTTCTTTCTGTGAATCTTTTGCTACTTATGTTGATCTCCCCAAGGAGAAGTGGTTTAAATATCATCCTCCCATAGAAGTAAAAGTAGCTGCACCTACTAAAGTTGAAGAAAAGACTATCACTTATAATGATCCTGTTGTTCCTACTTCTTATGTTGAGAAACCACCTTTCTCTGTTAGGATAAAGGATCATGCTAAAGCTTTAACTGTGGTTCGTAAAAGCAATATTAGAACTTATACACCTCCTGAGCAAATCAAAGTTGAACCTAATATTTCTATTGTTAAAGATCTCTTGGCTGATAATATTGATGGGCATGTTATTTATTTCTGCGGTGAAACTGCTAGAATTGCCAAGCCTTGTGCTAAAGATAAACATAGACCTGTGGTAGGCATGCCTATTATTTCTGTTAATAGGAGATCACTGTTATCATGGCTTATGTGATATGGGTGCTAGTGCTAGTGCCATACCTATTGACTTATACAAAGAAATTAAGCATGATATTGCACCTGCTGAGTTAGAAGATATTGATGACACAATTAAACTTGCCAATAGAGATACTATTTCACCAATGGGAATTGTTAGAGATGTTGAAGTCTTGTGTGGGAAAACTAAATATCCTGCTGATTTTCTTTTTCTTGGTTCCCCACAAGATAGCTTTTGTCCCATTATATTTGGTAGACCCTTCTTGAACACGGTTAATGCTAGGATAGACTGCGAAAAGAGTGTTGTTACTATTGGCTTGGGTGATATGTCTCATGAGTTTAATTTCTCTAAATTTAGTAGACAACACCGTGAAGAAGAATTGCCTAGTAAGGATGAAATTATTGGTCTTGCTTCTATTGCCGTACCTCCTAGTGATCCTTTAGAACAATATTTGCTAGACCATGAAAATGATATGTTTATGAATGAAAGAAGGGAAATAGATGAAGTATTCTTTAAACAGGAACCTATTCTGAAACACAATTTGCCTGTTGAAATCCTAGGGGGTCCTCCTCCACCCAAGGGTGATCCCGTGTTTGAGCTTAAACTGTTGCCTGATACTCTTAAATATGCTTATCTTGATGAGAAAAAGATATATCCTGTTATTATTAGTGCTAACCTTTCAGAGCATGAAGAAGAGAGATTATTGAAAACTCCGAAGAAGCACTGTGCTGCTATTGGATATACTCTTGATGATCTTAAGGGCATTAGTCCCACTCTGTGTCAACATAAAATAAATTTGGAAGAAGATGCCAAACCAGTTGTTGATCATCAACGAAGGCTGAATCCTAAGATGAAAGAAGTGGTAAGAAAGGAAATACTAAAGCTCCTTGAGGCAGGTATAATTTATCCCGTTGTTGATAGTCAGTGGGTAAGTTCTGTCCATTGTGTCCCTAAGAAGGGAGGTATTACTGTCGTTCCTAATGATAAAGATGAATTGATTCCGCAAAGAATTATTACAGGTTATAGGATGGTAATTGATTTCCGCAAATTAAATAAGGCTACTAAAAAGGATCATTACCCCTTACCTTTTATCGATCAAATGCTAGAAAGACTATCCAAACATACACATTTTTGCTTTCTAGATGGTTATTCTGGTTTCTCTCAAATACCCGTGTCAGCCAATGATCAATCAAAGACTACTTTTACTTGCCCTTTTGGTACTTTTGCTTATAGACGTATGCCTTTTGGTTTATGTAATGCACCTGCTACCTTTCAAAGATGCATGATGGCTATATTCTCTGACTTTTGTGAAAAGATTTGTGAGGTTTTCATGGACGACTTTTCCGTCTATGGATCCTCTTTTGATGATTGCTTGAGCAACCTTGATCGAGTTTTGCAGAGATGTGAAGAAACTAATCTTGTCTTGAATTGGGAAAAGTGCCACTTTATGGTTAATGAAGGTATTGTCTTGGGGCATAAAGTTTCTGAAAGAGGTATTGAGGTTGATAAAGCCAAGGTTGATGCTATTGAAAAGATGCCATGTCCCAAGGACATCAAAGGTATAAGAAGTTTCCTTGGTCACGCCGGTTTTTATAGGAGGTTCATTAAGGACTTCTCAAAATTTCTCGGCCTCTGACTAATTTATTACAAAAAGATATACCATTTGTCTTTGATGATGATTGTGTAGAAGCATTTGAAATACTTAAGAAAGCATTGATCTCTGCACCTATTGTTCAGCCACCTGATTGGAATTTACCCTTTGAAATTATGTGTGATGCTAGTGATTATGCTGTAGGTGTTGTTCTAGGGCAAAGAGTTGATAAGAAATTAAATGTTATTCAATATGCTAGTAAGACTCTAGACAATGCTCAGAGAAATTATGCTACTACTGAAAAAGAATTCTTAGCAGTCGTATTTGCTTGTGATAAGTTCAGACCTTATATTGTTGATTCTAAAGTAACTATTCACACGGATCATGCTGCTATTAAATATCTTATGGAAAAGAAAGATGCTAAACCTAGACTTATTAGATGGATTCTCTTGCTACAAGAATTTGATTTGCATATTGTTGATAGAAAGGGAGCTGAGAACCCCGTTGCAGACAACTTGTCTAGGCTAGAAAATGTTCTTGATGACCCACTACCTATTGATGATAGCTTTCCTGATGAGCAATTAAGTGTCATAAGTACTTCTCGTACTGCTCCATGGTATGCTGATTATGCTAATTATTGTGGCTAAATTTATACCACCTAGTTTCACATACCAGCAAAAGAAAAAGTTTTTCTATGATTTGAGACATTACTTTTGGGATGACCCACATCTTTATAAAGAAGGAGTAGATGGTGTTATTAGACGTTGTGTACCTGAGCATGAACAGGAACAGATCCTACGCAAGTGTCACTCCGAAGCTTATGGAGGACACCACGCTGGAGATAGAACTACACATAAGGTATTGCAATCCGGTTTTTATTGGCCTACTCTCTTCAAGGATGCCCGTAAGTTTGTCTTATCTTGTGATGAATGTCAAAGAATTGGTAACATTAGTAGACGTCAAGAAATGCCTATGAACTATTCACTTGTTATTGAACCATTTGATGTTTGGGGCTTTGATTATATGGGACCTTTTCCTGCCTCTAATGGATATACACATATTTTAGTTGTTGTTGATTACGTTACTAAGTGGGTAGAAGCTATTCCAACTAGTAGTGCTGATCATAACACCTCTATTAAAATGCTTAAAGAAGTTATTTTTCCGAGGTTTGGAGTCCCTAGATATTTAATGACTGATGGTGGTTCACATTTTATTCATGGTGCTTTCCGTAAAATGCTTGCTAAGTATGATGTTAATCATAGAATTGCATCTCCTTATCACCCACAGTCTAGTGGTCAAGTAGAATTGAGTAATAGAGAGCTCAAATTAATTTTGCAAAAGACTGTCAATAGATCTAGAAAGAATTGGTCCAAGAAACTTGATGATGCATTATGGGCCTATAGAACTGCATATAAAAATCCTATGGGTATGTCTCCGTATAAAATGGTTTATGGAAAAGCATGTCACTTACCTCTCGAACTAGAACATAAGGCATATTGGGCTATTAAAGAGCTCAACTATGATTTCAAACTTGCCGGTGAGAAGAGGTTATTTGATATTAGCTCACTTGATGAATGGAGAACCCAAGCCTATGAAAATGCCAAATTGTTTAAAGAAAAAGTTAAAAGGTGGCATGACAAAAGGATACAAAAGCGTGAGTTTAATGTAGGTGATTATGTATTGCTATACAACTCTCGTTTAAGATTTTTTGCAGGAAAACTTCTCTCTAAATGGGAAGGCCCTTACGTTATCGAGGAGGTCTATCGTTCCGGTGCCATAAAAATCAACAACTTCGAAGGCACAAATCCGAAGGTGGTGAACGGTCAAAGAATTAAACATTATATCTCAGGTAATCCTATAAATGTTGAAACCAATGTTATTGAAACCGTAACCCCGGAGGAATACATAAGGGACACTTTCTGGAACGTTTCTGACTCCGAAAAGGAATAGGTATGTGGTACGGTAAGTAAACCGACTCCAAAATAGTTTTTGAGGCAATATTTCTCCATTTTGGAATATTTAGAAAAATAGAAAAATAAGAAGCAGTCCGGGAAGGACACGAGGCCTCCACGAGGGTGGAGGGCGCGCCCTACCCTACTGGGCGCGCTCCCTACCTCGTGGGCACCTCGTGTGCTCTCCGGACTCCGTTTTCTTGCACGATACGTATTTTGGTCGGTAAAAATTCATTATATAATCTCCCGAAGGTTTTGACTCCTGTATCACGCAATTATCCTATGTTCTTGTTTCGAGCTGTTTTTCTGACAGATCTAGATTATCATGACGTCTCCAAGTGCCCCCAAGGACAAGTTCTTCGAGAGGTCATCAACCCTTACCTCGCGGAGGTGCTGCGACACCCTCAAACCATTGAGATGCGTGATGGGTTGCTGCACATCCGCGATGTTGAGGGACCGAAGGGGACCGGAAGCATGGAGACGAGGCTCGAAGCAATGGAGCAACAAGTTTTCAAGTGCCAGGGGATGGTGGAACGTGGACTTAACTCCAACCACATGATGATCGCGGAGTTCACCAACAACCACAAGCTGGATGCCAACAACATTGGGGATACCATCTTCAAGCTTCACGAGAAGATTGAGCACCTTCAAGCCCAAATCTATGACCTGCAAAACCAAAACTGTGAGTATGAATATAGATTCAAAAGGATGAGTTTGGCTGCAGATTTGAGGATCCCGGAGACTCGATCATCCTTCTATGACGGTGAGCCTATGCCTTGGAAGATGGACGACAAGCCCGCATCATCAACAACCCCGCCACCTTCCTCACCAACAAAGGAGACATAATCACACGGGTATGGGCACTCCCATTAGCAACTGCCAAGCTTGGGGGAGGTGCCCCGGTATCGTATCACCATCACACTCCTATCTTTACCGTTTTTCTTAGTTCGATCCTATTAGTAGTACCTTGATCTAGTAGAATAAAGTTTATGGCATGATCTAGTTTTGAGTTTTGCTTTATGATCCCTCTTTGTAATCGAGTCCGTGAGCTATATATAATAAAGATTAGTGTTGAGTCAAGGGCTTGATTATTTTACTATGATCTTGAGTGAATAAGAGAAAAAGAATAAAAAGAAATAAAGAGATCATATTGATCTTATTGAGAGTAATGACTTCACATAGAAAGAGTATGATGATTAAAAGTTGTTGAGAGTTGGCAAACATAGTTTTGGTCATCGTTGCAATTAATAGGAAGTAATAAAGAAAGAGAGGTTTCACATATAAATATACTATCTTGGACATCTTTTATGATTGGGAGCACTCATTAAAATATGACATGCTAAAGAGTTGATGTTGGACAAGGAAGACAACGTAATGGGTTATGTTTTCTTATATCTGAGATAAAGTATATTGTCATGGATCATCCAACATGTTGAGCTTGCCTTTCCCCCTCATGCTAGCCAAATTCTTTGCACCAAGTAGAGATACTACTTGTGCTTCCAAAAACCCTTAAACCAGTTTTGCCATGAGAGTCCACCATATCTACCTATGGATTGAGTAAGATCCTTCAAGTAAGTTGTCATCGGTGCAAGCAATAAAAATTGCTCTCTAAATATGTATGATTGATTGGTGTGGAGGAAATAAGCTTTATACGATCTTGTGATGTGGAAGAAATAAAAGCGACAGACTGCATAATAAAGGTTCATATCACAAGTGGCAATATAAAGTGACGTTCTTTCGCATTAAGATTTTGTGCATCCAACCCTGAAAGCGCATGGCAACCTCTGCTTCCCTCTGCGAAGGGCCTATCTTTTATTATTATCTTCTACCTTATGCAAGAGTCATGGTGATCTTCACCTTTCCTTTTTACATTTTATCCTTTGGCAAGCACAGGGTGTTGGAAAGATCCTGATAGATATATCTAATTGGATGTAAGTCAGCATGAGTTATTATTGTTGACATTACCCTTGAGGTAAAAGGTTGGGAGGCGAAACTATAAGCCCCTATCTTTCTCTGTGTCCGATTAAAACTCCGTAACCACAAGTATTGCGTGAGTGTTAGCAATTATGAAAGACTAAATGATAGTTGAGTATGTGGACTTGCTAGAAAGCTCTGACATAGACTCTTTCTGATGTTATGATAAATTGCAATTGCTTCAATGACTGAGATTATAGTTTGTTAGTTCTCAATAAAGTTTCTTATTCATACTTTTGCATTGTGAATATATTATTACTTGAGCATAAGAAATCATATGACAATATTCATATATGTTGCTGTTATGAGAATAATCATGATGCCCTCATGTCCGTATTTTATTTTATTGACACCTCTACCTCTAAACATGTGGACATATTTATCGTTATCGGCTTCCGCTTGAGGACAAGCGAGGTCTAAGCTTGGGGGAGTTGATACGTCCATTTTGCATCATGCTTTTATATCGATATTTATTGCATTATGGGCTGTTATTACACATTATGTCACAATACTTACGCCTATTCTCTCTTATTTTACAAGGTTTACATAAGGAGGGAGAATGCCGGCAGTTGGAATTCTGGGCTGGAAAAGGAGCAAATATTAGAGACCTATTCTGCACAACTCCAAAAGTCCTGAAACTCCACGAAAGTCATTTTTGGAAATAATAAAAAATATTGAGCGGAAGAAATACGTCAGGGGGGCCACCACCTGTCCACGAGGGTGGGGGGCGCGCCCTACCCCCCCAGGGCGCGCCCCCAGCCTCGTGGGCCCCCTGTTGGCTCTCCGGTGGCCATCTTCTGCTATATGAAATCTTTCGTCAAGGAAAAAATCATAAGCAACCTTTCGGGACGAGGCTTTGCCGCCACGAGGCGGAACCTTGGCGGAACCAATCTAGGGCTCCGGCAGAGCTGTTCTGCCGGGGACACTTCCCTCCGGGAGGGGGAAATCATCGCCATCGTCATCACCAACGCTCCTCTCATCGGGAGAGGGCAATCTCCATCAACATCTTCACCAGCATCATCTCCTCTCAAAACCCTAGTTCATCTCTTGTATCCAATTCTTGTCTCTAAGTCCGGGATTGGTACTAGTAGGTTGCTAGTAGTGTTGATTACTCCTTGTAGTTGATGCTAGTTGGTTTATTTGGTGGAAGATCATATGTTCAGATCCTTTATGCATATTAATACCCCTCTGATTATGAACATGAATATGCTTTGTGAGTAGTTACGTTTGTTCCTGAGGACATGGGAGAAGTCTTGCTATTAGTAGTCATGTGAATTTGGTATTCGTTCGATATTTTGATGAGATGTATGTTGTCTAGCCTCTAGTGGTGTTATGTGAACATCGACTACATAACACTTCACCATTATTTGGGCCTAGAGGAAGGCATTGGGAAGTAATAAGTAGATGATGGGTTGCTAGAGTGACAGAAGCTTAAACCCTAGTTTATGCGTTGCTTCGTAAGGGGCTGATTTGGATCCATATGTTTCATGCTATGGTTAGGTTTACCTTAATACTTTTGTTGTAGTTGCGGATGCTTGCAATAGAGGTTAATCATAAGTGGGATGCTTGTTCAAGTAAGAACAGCACCCAAGCACCGGTCCACCCACATATCAAATTATCAAAGTACCGAACGTGAATCATATGAACGTGATGAAAACTAGCTTGACGATAATTCCCATGTGTCCTCGGGAGCGCTTTTCTCTATATAAGAGTTTGTCCAGGCTTGTCCTTTGCTACAAAAAGGATTGGGCCACCTTGCTGCACTTTATTTACTTTTGTTACTTATTGCTCGTTACAAATTATCTTATCACAAAACTATCTGTTACCACTTATTTCAGTACTTGTAGAGAATACCTTGCTGAAAATCGCTTATCATTTCCTTCTTCTCCTCGTTGGGTTCGACACTCTTACTTATCGAAAGGACTACGATAAATCCCCTATACTTGTAGGTCATCAATCTACAAGTGGTATGGAAGACAAAGGGAGTTGATACATTCATTGGCAAGAGATAAGGCAAAAAGAAGCAAACACCAACGTGAAGATGATCAATAATTTTTACCACACATAAGTGTACCAATTGTCAAAAGACAAGAAGTATTTGAAAATAATTTCCGGTGGTAGATATCAAGGATATTCGACATCATCTTCACACCAAACACACAAGCAACTTGCAACTTTTAGAGCTAGCATGCCACCTAGGAACAAGATAATCGACAATATCAATGCTAGGTGACAATATCTCAAATGTGCACATTTTCTAGGCTTGTAATATGCACATAGCATATTACTCCCCCATAATGTAATACCAATTTAGAAACATTAAAACTATGCACTTTTCCTGCCCTCTCAGGCTATTAGCGTTTGTATCCGTTGGATCAGCATTTCTGGGCATTCTCGGCCATCAGATCACACATCCAGTCTTCCTATCGATCTTAACGAGAGCTAACCTTCTTGGGCCGCTGCTCTGGTGGCTTTTTTGGGCGTCTCAGATTCAATTGGGCCTGCTGGGCCTATAACAGCGCCTTCATTCGCCTTCCTCTCCCTGACCTCTCGTCTCTCTCTCACAACAGAAATCCCCATCTGTGGAACGATGCCTCGTCTTCACCCAGCCACCGTCATCCTCTCACGTTTTACCAATTTACCCTCAAGATGCAACAGGGAGGGGCTGCACTCTCAGATCGGTCGAGGCGCTACACCACCGAGGCCAACCAGATTTGTTTCTATGTCATGTAGGTGGCGCTGCCGCCGGATCCAACCTCGCTCAAGCACCCGGGAGGAGGTATGTTGAGCACCTCCTGTCAACCCTAAACCGATCTGGTGGTTGTTAATCCACGGTGCAAGGAGCTCCTGCAGGCGGTTTAGAGGGGCTGGCATGGAGACGAGGGGAAGGGTGCGTTGTCAGGTGACCACGGCGTGGTTCCAGTGTGTCGATGGTGACATCACTGTAATTAGTTATGTAACATGAAGCTTTCATGGATTTATTTTTGAGGTTTGATCCCCCCTTTATTCCATCTTACCTATTTAAACAATTTAACAGATTGTTGATTTGGTTTTTGTTCTGCAGGAATAAAGTTTGACACAAAACATCTTGTATGAAGAAGATTTCATTGGTGTTCCACGTACTGACGTGCAGCAACAGGTAAGGGGAAGAGGAGGTTCGATGATGGTACGAATGGCAATGGCGGCAGCCTATGTTCCTTGTTAAGTCTTCACATCGCTTGTTTTCTTTGAACCATTCGGGCTTTGATTTATTCAGCCATGTGCATGTCATGTGTTTGATGCAATGCACAGGAATAACCATGCACTCGGTGGACTTTTTGTGTGTGTGCGAGGATTGTGTGAGGAGTAGAAAGTGGAATCACTATATAGATAACATCAATCTTCATAACCGAGTGTCGCAACTAAGCCGCATGTGAAGCTATCATAAATTTATGTTCTATAGGTACAAACGTGTCAGCACAAAACTTATCAGAACTGATCAATTCCTTCCCAAAGGTACCTAAGTTCTCAGTATATGTTTGTCGCATGGCTTTTTTCAGATCTGATATATTTTTATACTCTTCGTGCAGACGGATAAACCTGCCAATCAACGCCTCCCAGGGACTGTTGAACATTTTGCTTCTGTATCCGGTGACGAACTGAACCATGGTGCTCACATACGAATCCACACTGGGGCACTTACCACTCCATACAATCAGGTACCAATGGATTTTGAAGCCGTCACAAGGGTTCTCTCTTTGCATCTTTCCTTGGCAAGTTCTTTTTTATGCGGGATTTCCTTAGCTATGTCTGTTCTCACTTCTTCCTACAGATAGGTCAATCTCACAATGAAAAACATACAAGGACTCTTTGAACCACAGTTCCTGAAGCTTATACAGAACTAACTACAAAAGGTAGAAGGGTACGTCCTACATCCAATTTCCTTGAGAATGATCGCAAAATCTTCACTCAAAAAAAGAAAAGAAGCCACTCTCGGTGAATCAGATGCAGATCCTACAACCAAATTACAACTGGTGTAAGCTGTCTTTCATGTCCACAATCGCCACATCGTGATTGCATACTGACTAGAAATAACTTCTCATATGCTTTTTAGGTGGCAGCAAAAGGATATGTATTGAGGCGTGTACTGTTAATAGAGATCACAAGTGCACTTTGAGTGTCTACTGGAACTCTTCATGAATCCACCATCGATATAAGAGCTTGGACTGAGAGAGAAGTACGCCCAAGTGAGGGCAATGCTTTTACAAATAAGTAGAGATTCTATGGGGACACTGCACCCACCACATACTACTTTTAAGTATCTTGACCTTTTGTTGATTTGTGGCTGCTATTATATGAGCAGGCCAAAGTTGTTGATTTTAGTAGGTAAGGCCAAAGCCAAAGCTGTTCCTGAAACTTACGTCGGAGGGCTTCCTCTTTCTAGAGGAGAAAAAATGGCAGAGTTATTATTTTTCATAATGTGCATGTTCCGAAACAAGAAGTGAGTGCTCCTGTGTAGGTTATTTTCTATGTTATATATTTATATTAAAAAGTACTTGATGGGATCACCAAAATAAAGATAATTAGCTTAAAAATCCCACAATAATTAGAAATATCCGACCTTTAATTTGGCGTCCATATTCCCATGTAACAAAGTACAACCGTTAGATCTTCATAATCCAGGTGGGACCATGAGGACTTCACGTTCAATTTCACATAAATCTCTGAATTACAACATTAACATTAGAGTTGAAATAAATTACCCACCATTACCCTTATGTTTCCTAATACCCCTTGCAAAAAGATGGAAAGAAAACAAGGTTAGGGTTTCTATACCATGTTCTCACGCATGCCTTTTCCGCATGGGGGAGATGATGAAGCAAGTTGAATCGATCCTGTCCTCTCCTAATCGATTAGGATTATGAAGCTAACACCATAGCCAGCTAGCTAAATCCAATGCCCTGAGTGATTCACACGTACGCATGCACATCAGCCGACAAAATTGATTGATTTCCTGCTAGCTAGCCAACTCTGATGCCCGCCGGCAACCCGGCCACCATGTCCTTGCGCACCGCCTTGAAACGTCAAAGCAGCATGTCCATCTTCTCACCAAGAAGCAATAAATACCATGCTGCAATTACCGGCAACCATATCAGCAGTCACAACTCACAAGGCCCATTGGCCCAAGCGCCACCGCCGTTGAAAACTCCCAGCACCATGTTCGTCCTCTGATCGTCATGATGGGTCAAAGTGCAGCCGCGGGCCAGCGATTCTCTGCTATCTTTCCCAAATTGGTGAGATTCTCTTCTAATTTTGTCCCACCAATTGATTGCTCACAGGCCTGATTTTTACATCTTTGTTATGCATCTCAGATCATCGTTTTCGAGTTCCATGGAGTCCCGTAGCAGATTTTTCATTCATGTGGAGAAACTAAAATTTTGATATGGAACAATACCAAGGGCCATTACTTACTGATCACCACCAATATGTGCTGTGTTTGTGCATGCACAGGCTGGAAACAACAATCTATCTGTTTGACTGAAGAACTAGAAGGTACATACAAGCTTTTGATAATTTCTGCTGTCTGTCCAAGCACTCATTGAAGTAAACGACCACCCTAAATTAATTTGCTAGCTTAAGCCTCCGGTTGCTTGGAGACTGCGAGAGAGTGCCCTTTCTCTTTTAGCATGATTTGGACAGCTGCCAGAGTTTGTACGGGATGCTTTCTAATGCCACGTATATCTACTACTAATAGATCCATCAGATCAATGCTCCCTCCGTAACAATAATATAAGACATTTTTGGACACTTATTATTTATCTTATGCACACACACACATGTACTATCTATGAAATCAGTACACATCAACTTTTTAATGAATGTATTTATCTAAAGCATGTAGAATTCTAGATACGTGCCGTATGCAAACCAATGAGAGAGACGAACACTCTGCGCCCAATGAACTTGTGTTAGCAGTTAGCACTACACATCTGAGCCAGCCCATAGCGTCACATACGCCCGTCCGCCACAGTGCCATTGGCTACATACGTTTTCATTCTTCCATTGTTGTTAGGAATAATCGTAGCTAATATATTTCATTTTATTCCTCTATACACTACCTGACATAATTATTATCCTTTTAGTAAGAAATCAGATTATTCAATGATTCCCTTTATGATGATATTAAAGCTCAAATAAATTATATGGCCTCTTACTGATTGCATATTGTTGGGTACCTTATGCTTATTGTGCTTATAATGTCCTCCCACGAGCAGCTTCTTATAAGATACTTCAGATGCACTTCTATTTAGTATAATACATTCTTGAGCTTTAATTTATCACCTGCTATATAGAGAGTAGTCTGGCGCTGGCACTGGTGGCCAACCAATTCCGGTGACTGAAGGTAATGAAAGGTATTATATCAGGTTGGAAGACATGGCTAGGATTATGATCTCCTCTTACACATCAGTAGTCAGTCCATTTTCCTTACTACTCCACCTGATTCATATTACCTGTCGCTCAAACGGATGTATCTAGCACTGAAATACGTCTAGATACATCCGTTTGGGCGAGAAGTAATATGGATACGAGGGAGTAATGTTTTCCATAAAGAAAAGCCTTCACTACTGTTGGCAACCATGGCCTCCATGAGTAAAGTTATTTTTCTTTACAAATGTTCAGGTTCAAGCATGCATGCAGGATGATGTTGAGTTCTACTCTTCAGGACAGGGATCAATACGTTTGCCAGGGGCCTGTGAATTCCTATTTAATCGGGTCAGTGTAGCCGGTTGTAATTAGTTGTCTCTCTCCAAATTACTTCTAATTAGTTATACCCTCTTGCATCGTCTCTATTGTCAAAGCCTTATCCATCATTGGATTCAAAACTAACTGTTACCAAATTACTAGTAATATTTTGTACACGCTGACTCACCTTGCCAGGAATTTCGTGCATTGCATCCATGGCTGCAGCATGACAGTTGGACCTAACCATCAGCGCGAGAGGATTAGGAAAAACGGATCTGAGCCATGTTTGATTGAAGGGCAAGTTAATCTTTATGATTTATTTGCATCAGATGTTTTTTAGCACAAATCAATAACCTAAAAACAAAGATATTAGAAAAATAAACTTCAACGGCTACTCCAAATGTGGCATGTACTGTTTTCCAATATTCTCCTTCAAGAATACTCCAAACTGTACAAATATCATACAATTATAGTACTCAAGATTTTCGTAATACACTTTAATGCCTGCACCAAGCTTATCATGCATTTTTTAAATTCTCTTTCAGGAATGCACCGAATCGCTCACTAATCATACACAATTATATATAGTACATAAAGTGTGCTCTTAATTAGAAAATCATTAGAGAAACCAAAAATTATTTCTGGTGAACCATGCATGCAGAAGATCACTTCGTGTCGTCTTATGTTTATAGATGAGTTCTCATTGAATGTTTAGTTTATTCAAAAAGCAATCCTGAAATCCACGAGCAAGTACCAGCCATGGATTTATGTTCTAACTGAAAGATTTCTCATCCGTGTAACATTTCGGCCCCAAGAATACAAAAGGTGACGTGGCTATTGTAATCTCAGTACTGAATTTCAGCCATCTACATTGAGCTGGAATGCTTGGTTACACTTGCACGTTTCTAGGTTGTGTGCATCTCCTCATGCAAAGGCTGGTGTTTCAACCTCCTTTTCATTACAAAGAATAACAAAATTAGGAAATCACGATACCATATAAATAAAAAAAATGGACAGCTTCCTTGCCTGTTCAGCGCATAAAGAAAATTTGTGGCACCGAACATCATCAGGGGAGATCGCAACAAACCAGCCATTGTATTAAACTCCACACATTGGATAAAAATCGTAGAAGTCCATTGGTAAAGAAGATGAAGGGGATTCCACATTTGTACGATACATAGATTAGCAGATGTGTTATGGCCAGCTGTTTAATAACACATAAATTTTTTTTTACTTCAAAATATTCTTAGTGAACATATGAGCTATTCCTTAAAATACAAACATTTTCAAGTTCGTATTTCTATCCTTATTATCTATTTTTAATTATTTGTATGTATGATTTCCTCCTCTGGAATTAAATGCACAGCTGATAAAAGGAAATCACCAAAACTATATCTTCTCCATGTAAACAATTAAGTTGACTTTATATTATAATGTTATAATCTAATGTATGATGGATAAATAAATGAGAAATACAGTTAGTATGGCATGCATAATGAGAAGGTAAATGATAAATGAATACCATATACATAGAAAAATCAATAAATACGTTATCATTATTTAACTTTATGAAAGTCTAGGCCGCGCATCGAGCGGGCCACTGTGCTAGTTGCACAAAAGTTGGATGATGGAGACGAATCAGGCGGGTCTGTGCTTGTGCTTTAACGTACGTACTTGTTTCCTCCACCAATATCTATTTCTAACCAATGCATCATGTACTGCAAATGGATTGGGACTAAGGTGGATAGAAGGAAGGGCTCACCATTGACAATATTCACCCAAGGAAAAAAATCAAGACGGAGTCTAATACTCTGGCACAACAGAACTAGAGGATAGGACTCACGTGTACCTTCCCCCAACACACTGTAAAACAATGCGTCAGGCGCACACCTAATTGTAACTATTTTGGAGATGGTGAAAATTTCTACACCCAATAAGGATATTGATTTTCATGATAAAGAGTTAACGGTTGGTTTTCTAGACTGGGTATGGAAGTCTATGTTAAGCATTATTGTTTTTGTAAGAGTCCTACTTGAAACCTTGCCTTGCGTGGTGCTCTGAGTTGAGCACTTATCTTCGAATACATCTTCCAATCCTGAAAACTGAAACCTGTGTTAGTCCTGGCCCGCAAGTCTATAACTGGTACCACTCTACTTTGCATACCAAATAAATCTCACATTTTCTTTATTGATGAATATCGTGCTCCATTTTTGCATACTGATGAAAACGGGAAATGTTTCCAACTTTGAATACTGACAAAATATGACTATGTTTACACACTTACAACAACATCTATCTATGGTAATACCTATCATTCCATCGTAAAAAAGGACTGGCGCGGCAACGCACGCCATCAGTGATCTAGTAAAAGCTTAACAAGAGGCGATAAGGGAATCCAACTAGAGATAATTAATGGACTATTTAGAATTTTAATTTCTCATGAAAAGACATACCACATAGCGACTAGATAATCTTGTAATATCAATACTAGATGGTATTACTCATGTACACATGTTTTAGGATTGTGAGGTGCACAAGGCACATCACTCCCCCACAATGGGACATTCCATTAATCTCTCACAAGAGCCAGCTAAGAAACAAACAAGATGCACAAAGGCTCAACGAACGACACACATGTACATGAAGTGCAAACCAACATACACATACTTGATTACTCAAGATAAGCAATTTGGAGACACAACATATACAAACACATGCAAGAAACAAAACCAAAACATGCAAAGGGGCAAGTAACTTTCAATGTAAACAATTTAAGTACAAGTTACTGGAAGAAGGCACATTGGATATAGTATAGACACTTGATAACCCAGTTGACTTGGCTTGAGACAATAAGAATGATGAAGTCCCCTTAATTCTTCATAATGTAGCCAAGTCTCCAATGCCCTCCAACAACACCTATTGATCAAATTTGAGATTGTTGGTCCCCAACCAAGTTGGGTCCTAAGAGGTTAGTCACAATAGGCTTGGCAACCCAAATGGTTCTTTTCTTGACACCACTTTGAGCACCAACAAACTTGGCAAACACATTGCCAACCTTATCCTTTCCAAGTGAATAGATATCATCAATAATAATTGGGTTGGATAAGTTACCACTAGTGCATGAAGAAGCAATGTGACCTTTCTCACGACATAGGTAGCAACGCCTACTCTTCACTTTCTTCTCATTTGATTTCTCAACTTGAGTACAACCGGGAACTGTTCATCAAGAGGCAGCATCGATCAGCTTCAGTTAGCAGCAATAGCGAAGGAATCACTCGAGTTCAGTTAACAGCAAGGGATCGACCGGGGTTCAGTAACGTAGCTAGTGCAATCGCTCTGGTTCAGTTAGAGCCCAACGCCTCGCTCGGGTTCAGTTAGAGCACAACGCCTCGCACACACGCGCGTACGTGTACGAGAGAAACACGCAAACCTCCGTGCATCGCTCGGCCCCGGCCACCCACCGTAACTGGGAACTCCCTGATATTTTCCTCGCTTCTAACACGGTTTTTTCCGTCATGAACGGCCCAAAGAATGCCATGCAGCTGCGTCTCCGGCCCGCCCAGGACGAAAATCCCATTTTCTGTCATAATTTTTTGTCATAAAAGTAGGAGCCCACCATATCTATGATGATACTAGGTTTTGTCACAATTATCGTCATAGAAGTGTCATAAGCATGACAGGTAAAAATTCGTTCGGCCCAAAATGTCACGGATGTGTCTTTTTTTGTAGTGGAGGAGGCATAGCTCGCTGGGCGGTCACGGCACGACATGGAAGGCCGCAGGTCGGGCGGTGCGGCGCCCTTGTCATGGCGGGGTTCAGGTTGTGCCATATCTGGGCTGGCGGGGTGCGAGGTCAGCGGCTGGAGCATGGCGGGAGGCCCGGTGGAGCGGCGGTGGTTTGGCGAGGACTTGTAGCGGTGTGTGGCGCGTTCCTGGTGGCGGTGGCGCTGTCTGGAGGCGCTAGCGCGAGCCCATGATCAGGCAGGTGGCGGCCCTATGGACGCTCGGCCAGGATGGAGTCCTGGGGAGCAGCGAGCGGTTGGCCACCACTGGGCAGCATGGTGAGCGACGGTGCCCTCCTCCGATGGCACTGGCATGAAGTGGTGAGACGGACCTGATCGTCACAAGGCCGTCCCTTGGAGCGGGCGATGACCGTCGTGGGCGGTCATGGACCTTGCTGGAGAAGTGGGGTGGCTGCGGTTCTTCTTCCAGGCTGGGTGTTGGTGGTGTGGCCGCGGTTCCCCTTGCTGTGCGACCGGTTGTTGGTCCATGGCTCTGCGGCTACATCAGCAAGGTGCTTGCGGTGGCGGCGGTGCGAGACTAACTGGACGTTGTTGTCAAGTCCTTGGAGGTGTGGAGATGGGCGAGACGCGGATGAAAATCTTGCACGGCTTTCGCTGGGCCGACGGCGGTGGCAACCGTGGTTGTCATTCCCCTCCTTGGAGGTGTCGCGGAGGCGTGTTCGTCATCTCCCTCGCTCTCTTGGAGTAGGTGGTTGTCTCCGGGCGAAAGCCTCGATTAGGTTGGATCGGCACGATGGCGGCGTCCTCGACGTCGTTACTCCGTTGGGAGCATTGTGTTTGGAGACATGGCTACTTCCTCGTTGTTCTACTCCGGTGCTTGCCGCTGTCCTTTCTTGATCCTCGGCGGCGCTATGTACGCCCGTCGCTGGTGTGTCCAAGACGGCGCCTTTCTCGGGTCGGAGCGGGTCCTGCCACCCACTTGCCACTTCCTCTTAGGCGATCAGAGTGGATGGTGCGTCGACAAGTGAAGTTCTGCGGAAGATGATGGTCTTTGGAGGTGTCCGGCGTTAGTCGAGACGCGGTGTTGTGTTTCAATTAGGATAGGCTCTTGCGTTGTAGTTTGCTTTGCGGTGTTGTGTTTGGCCTGTTCAGATGTGGTGTTTGTGCTATTCTCGCTGTTCGTAGTGAGTGTAGTTTCTTATAACTGAAATTATGCTTTCTATAAAACTATGGTATGCCTAGGCGTACTCTCGAATAAGAAAAACATCAATACCTATAAAGCACTAAAGCAGCTTCCAGGTGACTCAAGCCCTCCGTTTTATATTTTTTTCGTCCCATAATATAAGAGCGTTTTTGTAAATAATGCTCTTATATTATGAGATGGAGGAAGTATTTACTTCTATATGTATTTTTACATGAATTTTAAACCCCTTTCATAATAAATTAGTAGACTAGTCCATCTATTTTTTGTAAGTTTAAATTTCGTGAATTTGAAAGTTCGGAAAAGTTGAAGTTGAATTTCGGAAAAATATTCCTTTGAGCCAGAGGAAACAGGGCAGGTAGCCCAGCAGCCCACAACTACTCGTACACCTTCTCGCACACAGCTCTTACCTCATCCGTTACTCAAAAAAATAAAATTTCTTACCTCATCCTCGTCCCCTTCTCTGGTCCTTCACAGGCGGCGACCCATCTCGTTCGCCGGCGGTGACCCATCTCCTTTGCCGCCGCCGGGAAATAAGCTGCACCGTGAGTCCTCCGTTCTGCACCTCCTCTGCCCGGCCCTCGTTATTCTCCTACGCTCCTATGTATGGTTGTACTCAAGGCCTTGCCATATTCTTTATTTCAGATCTGAGCTTATTTCCTCCTCCACGCTAGACCTCTCCCGCCATGTAGCAGCTGCCTTCTCCTAGTGCAGATCACTAGACCGCAGCCCTGCCTGCAGGTGTGCTATTTTCTTCCCCATAAGAAACGATTAAATATCTTATGAGTACCTTGTCCAAATAATTTGCTAAAAAAACTTCAGTGAATTTTATTCTCTGTGTTCCCTATGAGTTTAGGTTAAAACTGTTAAAACTACTAAGCTGCATCTTATTCTTTTGCAAAATAAGTTTGTGTAACTAAACTATTTTGTCTTTTTAAGTGTCTTTGTTTCCTTTTTTCCTTTCAGTGGCAGTAAGTTGACATAAAGACATGGACCTTCACAAGGAAGTCACTGCTGCTAGGTTAACCGATGATCTAGGGCGCATACTACACGTCATCCGGATGATGCCGGGTTGAAATAAGCCGCCTTGCCCGCCGTTGATTAGCGCCAATACAGTATGATTCAAGCCGCCGGATTCACTGATGACTGGACGTCTGGACCACGGCATGAATTCCATCCCAACTTGCACAGCCTTCAGGCACCAACGCCACATCCCACACGTGCATAACTCTAGCGAGCAGCAGCTAGCCGGCTTAGAGAACGTAGCAGCAGCCACGTCGCCGGTCACCTCACAGCAACACGGCGAGCTTGGCATACATCGTCCACGGCAGCAGCGCCGATGAGCTCCAGTGTTGCAGCAACGCCCCTACTGCGATCACCCTTTCAAGCACCATTGATGCTCCATTGCTGCACCGGCCATACTTCGCCACCCAGCTATGCTCCATTGCAGCGTCGGTGATGCTCCGACGGCTCGGCGATGCTCCATTGCAGCACCGACGATGTTTGGACGGTCCGACGATGCTTTATCGTAGCACCGGTGATGCTTCCATTCAACGCCATCGATGTTTCGACGGTCCGACCAATGCTCCATCACGGCACGGATGATGTTTGGACGGTCCGATGATGCTTCATCGTAGCACCGTTGATGCTCCCATGCAACACCGTCGATGTTTCGACGGTCCGACGAATGCTCCATCACGGCACCGGCGATACCCCGACAGCCCGACGACCCTCCATCGCAGCGCCGGTGATGCTCCATTGCAGCGTCGGCGATGTTCCGGTTGTCTGACAAATGCTTCATTCCGACACCGGTCATGCTTCATTGAAGCTCGGTGACCCTCCTGTAGCACCGCACGACGCTCATCCCCTTTCAGCATGGCGGCGGTCAGAGAGTCGGCGATGCTCCATCATGGCACCCACCGACGATGCCCCGGCAGCCCGGCGACCCTTCTTCGCAGCACCGACGATGCTCCATTGCAGCGTTGGCGATGTTCCGGCTCTCTAACAAATCCTTCATCACGACACCAGTGATGCTTCATTGAAGCTCGGTGACCCTCCTATAGCACCGCACGACGCTCGCAAACAACGCCGCATCCCCTTTCTGCATGGCCGCGGTCGGAGAGCCGACGATGCTCCATCAGGGCACCGACGATGCCTCGGCAGCCCGACGATCCTCCATCGCAGTGCCGGTGATGCTCCATGCAGCATCGGCGATGTTCCAGCTGTCTGACAAATACTTCATCGCGACACCGGTGATCGGTGACCCTCCAGTAGCACCGCGCGACGCTAGCAAACAACGCCGCATCACCTTTCAGCATGGCGGTCGGAGAGCCGGTGATGCTCCATCGCAACACCGCGGCTGCACAACATCACCAGAGTTGCAGCTCCATTGTCCACCCCATCTCGGATGCCGTCGCCACAGGAGTCGTCGTAGAGCCGGCAATACTCCATCGTAGCACCGCCGCACACATCCCACCCTCGTCAATGGTGTCTTGTTGTTAGAGCATGCGCCGCCCTGTCGCAGCATCCAACACCACGGATGCTGCTTTGCAAACACGATTTGAAGCTCCGGAGGTCTCCTGCGGCACCAAGCGCGTCCCCGAAGCACCGCTGGACGGCGAGCCCTTGCAGTCGGGCTTGATTAGCGGCTTAGCGCGCAGCAACCGGCGCCTCGTCTGCAGCCTCGTGGCCCAGCCCCGCAACACCAGCGATGCCTGCGACGGCACAACTCCACTGCAGTGCAACTGACCTATGCTTCAATCTCCATCCCGACCCTGGCTGAATCGCGGCCGTCACAGAACCCCCGTGGCCCCGTCGGGCCTCGTGGCATCTATATGCGCGGCATGGGCGGCGGTGGCCGAGGGGTTACAGCAGCTTGCAGCATAGGTGCTCGGGGGTGGGGTGGAGTTGCGGACTTGCGGTCTGCACTGCAGCATGATTTGAGTTGGCGCGGCGGCTACAGCAGATGGCGGCGTCGTTGCCGGAGAGAATAAGAGAGACGATAGAGACAAGGGAGAGGATAAGATACGAGGTTTCTGGAGGGGTTGGAGGAGGAGATGCGCGTGAGGCCCGCAGCCACGTGTCGAGTGGAGGAGGCGACTTACGCTCCCGTGAAATCAATCGGCTGATTTAAAACGTTTCCCATGATCTAGTGGTCGATATCCTCTCGCGGCTGACGTACAAGTCTTTCTGCCGCTGCAAATGTGCTATAAGGCCTGGTCCGCCTTCTCCGCTGATCCAGACTACTGCAAGAAGCTGCCCAAAAAAGTAACCACTGGCCTTTTGTACCAAGGCCACAATAAGTCTGCAATCCCGCTTGTTAGCCTGTCCCAAGATGATGGAGAAATCGATGGAATTCTTTCTGACATGCCACAGTATGAGCATTTGGAATTTCTTGACTGCTGCAATGGTCTTGTCCTCTGTAAGTACAGGAGCAGCTATACCTCTCCAGGCATTTGTCGCTTTGTTGTGTGCAACCCAGCAACACGAGAGTGGAGGATACTTCCTGACACTCATGCTGGAACTGATAGCCGTCGTGATGCAACTATTTTGGCATTTGATCCTTCATGGTCACCACACTTCTATGTCTTCAACTTTAATCAGCATTACCACAGTCCGATGAGCAAACTTGAGATCTTTTCTTCTGATGGGTCCATGTGGCTTGTGGATGATAAATGGGATTCTTATGTAAGTGTTTGTTGGAGATCTCACATATTTCTTGATGGAGTGTTGTATGCGGAGACTACTGGACAAGACGTTTTGGTGTTTGGAGCCTTGGGGTCAATGAGTAATGGCAAACTGCCCTATCATCAGATCATTGAGAAGCCATCTGACACTTTTTATGTGGGTACTTTTACCCATGGTTGCTTTGGCAAATCTTTAGGGAACTTGCACTACGCGATGCCAGATGTGAGTGGTCACTCAATCGTGATTTGGACTCTAGATGAATATGCTCATGATCCAGGGACTTGGTATGTGAAGTGTCATATTAGTATGACAGATGCATTTGGAAGGGATGACTTTGTTTACTATGACAATGGTGGTGATGGTGGTGACAGCCACTGGTTTTGGAACTGTGATTACTGGATTCTCGCTCTCGATTTGGAGAGAGACCTTGTTTTCCTCTCTGACCAGAAGACAAATAAAGTTCTTTCTTACAACATCAGCACTGGGGAACTCAAGGAGATACGAGACCACTTTGAGCGGTTTCAATACCATGTCTATGTACCATGCTACTCAAAACTTCCAGCTCAAGAATCTTCTGTGTAGTGAATGCCGTCTTCTTTTCTGTATGCCAGTGGGACCGTTCCCTGCTTTATGTGCTGAACCACCTTGTAAATTATGCTAATCGGTGTTATAATGTGTGTCCAGGCCAAGAACCTTCCCCTTTTTATTTTGTTTGGATTCCAGGTTTTTCTACTAACCTAAAATGTTCCCAGCTTACTACCTTTTTTAAGTTCAGTATATGTAAGATTACATGTCTCTTTATGCTCCATTTGCCGTTGTGGTTGTTTTTTCGTAAGCACTTCTACTTCTGTTTGTGGATGTAAAGATCTGTTTCTTAGATATGATAACAGATCTTGTTAACACTTGAATTAGCATTACAGCCCTACATTACACCTGGATCTTTTCTTTGCGGGGCAACATGTACACGTGTACCTTATACGAAGGTAAACTTCAGTATAGCAAAGACCTATTCGTACATTTCGAATAGCAGCTGCTGGTGGTTCTCGAGTGCAAGAAGATGTGGTCTCTGGCCGGTTCTTGGGATTTCTGCCAAGCATGCATTCTGCAAGATGCAAGTCAGTCATCAAGCTTCTTCCTGTCCAAGCAATCGGCGTGTACTTGAGCCAGGAGGAGAGAGTTCAACCCATTTTCTGAACTTGAGACCTGTGGCGTTTTTTGATCCACGAAGGACCTGTGCCATTGCTCGCCTGGATGAAAGATCATTAGGAGAAAAAAGAAGAAATTCAGAGCGCGCGCGCACACACACACGAGCCATCATTTGTTGGTCGAACTGAAACCATGTGATAACTGATACTAGTTGTGCAATGAATTAATGGTGCTCACGGCATTCGACAGCAGATGACAGAAACGGCGAGCAATGAGCATGGCCAGTTCATTGTGTCGATTTTCAGCGTAATTTGCTGATTTTTCCCTCTGGCGATGTGCATGTGTTGTGCAGCTGCATATTTTTTTCCTGGGAACGTGTGGCTGCCATTTTTCCCCCTGTTTGTGTGTTCCTGATATCGGTGAGTTCATCAGTTCGTACCATATATCTGGGCATCTGGGGGGGGGGGGGGGGGGTCTGATGTACTCTGTATTAGTAGTTCATTCTGCCCCCCTCCTCTATGCCAACAAGCAACGTATGTACGCAACAAGCGAGAGGATTTAGGGCACGCAGGTCCGGCGGCACGCGGATCCTGTGCCATTGATCTGCGTCAAGATTCACGTATTCGGTGATGTATAGACAGAGTTCGCTTTTTTCCTTTTCTGTATAATGCATTCGTATATAATGCGGATATACCTGTTAGTGTGTTGTCGTATACCAGTTCCGTGGCGCCCCTTTTCCCTTAACGGTGGAAAACAGGAACTAACAAATACTTATAAAACATATGAGAAAAATGATTCATCTTGCCATTGTACTGTTGTTCTTGTTGGTTCCTGTTTGTTCTTGTCTTCCTGTTCATTCATAAACAACATTCGCCTTTAGGCATGAATTCAGTCTGGGAGAGGAAAGAGATCATCTTGTGTCCTTACAAATTGATGGCTTCGAAGATATGAACACTCACAACAATATATTTGGTGCAAAAAAGGTACACTTTTGGACGAAGGCTCCATTTTCTTATGTACTCATTGGTTACGATCATGTTTCTTCAAGAATAACCTTTTAACGTGTCGTATAGTTGACGAATCAGGAAAAGGGCTATAGCTAATATGGACATTAATGGCGCACCACGTATGTGGTGCGCCACTGCTATATACAGGTGCGCCATTAGTGTGTCCTCATTACTAATGGCGCACCAGACACACGGTGCGCCATTACTAGCAAATTTTATTTTTTTATTTTTCCAAAACTATTAATGGCGCACCAGGGCACAGTGCGCCATTACTAGTTTTAACTAGTAATGGCGCACCACACGCTCTGTGCGTCACTACTAACAATTTTTTTTACTTTTTTTTTTTCAAAACTAGTAATGGCGCACCTGTGTGAAGTGCGCCATTACTAGTTCAAACTAGTAATGACGCACCACAACCACAGTGCGCCACTACTAACAATTTTTTTTTGCAAAACTAGTAATGGCGCATCCTTAACTGGTGCGCCATTAGTAACCAGGGTTACTAATGGCGCATTTTTAGGTGGTGCGCCATTAGTAACCTGAGACCAGCTAGATATTTTGAACAACCACCTATCACACTCACTTTTCCCACTTCATTCTCTCCACCTCCTCCTCTAAGCTTGTCTCGGCTGCCTCCTCCTCCTCACCTCATTTGCACCATAGATTCATCCAAATTAAGTGGTTGAATTACCTTTTTTTGATAGGTAAGTAAGGGGAAAGCTTTCTTTATGTTATAGATCTACTTTTTTCTCCCTCCAACAACGTGCACATGCACTTTTTATGGCCTAGCTAGATCTACGTATGTTTGTGGTGTTGCATATGTTTGTGGTGTTGCATATATGTTTGTGTTTGCAGGTACCGGTATTTGAAATGCGATAGTTGCCAATATTTTGCCGGAATGTTGATTCATTTCCGTTTCGGCGAGAATTTGGCACTATGCATTCTTTTTGGTCCTATTTTTAGGCAAAGTCATGCCAAATTTTTCTTGGTTCTAAAATATCGTTTTGCTCTACCCCGCAGGCGACCATGGTCCGCACGATGACCGAAGGCATCGTGAATAGGTTTTTGAGCTCCGCGAAGGCCGAGATGCTTCAAAAGAACGAGACAGAGATAAGATGTCCGTGTCGAAGATGCAAGCTGAAGAGCCTTATTGCGGACCCGGATTCGGGGCAGGTGCTGGACCACCTGCTCTTGCGTGGTTTCATGGATGGCTATCGGTGGCAAGGTGATGAAGATGACTATGAAGTCGTCCATGGGGGCCGGGCAAGAAATGAGGAAGGGCAGCAAGACAACCACCGCGACTAGGGCGGGCGAGAAGACGAAGAATCTCCAGGACATGATCACGACGGTGATGCAGTACACAGTCATCATGTAGAAGATGCCGGACATGATGATGAGGAAGATCAAGACGAAGGGCATGATCATGAAGATGAAGATGCCGGAGCAAACGACGATGGACCATCAATGGGCTGGGTGCAGGACCCTCATATTCAAGAGCTGCTTCTCAAGCAGACGGATAACGCAAGAGCTGCCGCCCGAGAGAAAGCCAAGCTGGATCAGCTGGAGATAGACGCGGTTACTCCATTGTATGAAGGATGCAGGCCCGAGGATACCCGCCTGAAAGTAACGCTCATGGCTCTAGAGATGAAGGTAAAACACAAAATGACCGACGCATGCTTCGACGAGAACATGTCATTCTGGCATGAACGTCTTCCCAAGGGGAACAAGTGCCCGACCAGTTTCGAGGAGGCGAAGAAAATCGTGTGTCCTCTGGATTTACCGCACGTGAAATACCATGTGTGCATGAACAATTGCATCATTTATCGGGACGAGCACGCGGAGTCTACCATATGTCCGGTGTGCGGCGTCACTCGATACAAGAAGAGGAAGGAAGCTCCTCGAAAAGTGGTGTGGTACTTCCCGATCACTCCTCGTCTGCAGCGGTATTTCGCGGACCCTAAGCTAGCGAAGCTCCTGCGTTGGCACGCGGATAGGGAGGAGAAGAAGCGAGAAGATGACGGAAATGATCCGGAGATAAATAAAAAAGACAAGATGCTGAGTCACCCTAAGGATGCGAGCCAGTGGCAAGCGTTGAACTTCGATCACCCGGAATTTGGGGACGATCCAAGGAACATCGTGCTGGGCGCGAGCACCGATGGAGTCAATCCGTTTGGTAGCCAGAGAAGCACACATGAAGAGGAAGTACATTCACATGAGTATGCTAATTGAAGGGCCGAAACAATCAGGGAACGACATCAATCTGTATCTGGGGCTGTTGAAAGAGGAGCTAGACACGCTGTGGAAAACGCCAGCCAATACGTGGGACGCCGCAGAGAAAGAATATTTCCCTATGAGAGCCGCACTGCTCACGACGGTGCACGACTATCTCGGTTACGGATATCTCGCGGGGCAGGTGGTCCACGGATTTTCTGGATGCGTCAGGTGCATGGATTTTTAGATGATGATTGTTAGATGTCCTTGATGTAGCCGGTGTGGTGTGAGAGAACTGGGTGTGGTGGTGGGTCCCTTGGTGTCAGTGAAGGTATTGGGTGGTGCAAAACTCCAGTTGCTTTGGTGCAGTTCTTGATGTGATGTGTGTAGCTCAAACTAGAGTTGGTGCCTGTGCCAAACTCCAAACTGAGCAATTGGCCACTGTGATCCTGCTGCTTTGGATGCTCCTAGTTCTGATATGCTTGTTTTTTCTTCTGGCCACTGGCAGTTTTTATGCTGCATGACACTCCTAGTTCATGGGGTGGATGGTCCATGGCTCATAGCTCAGAAGATGGATATATGGCTATTTAATTTGCAGACAAAATTACAGAATTAGTACATCATGTGTTAGTTGTCTATTGGATATCTGTAGAGCCACTGGATGCATATGAACTGCACTACTTCCTGATGTCTGACCAGTGTAAAATAACCAGGAAGTGCAATGTAATCAGAGGGCATAGAATGCTCTGTTTTTTAGGCAAATGCTAGTAACTTGTGCTTTCATATCCTAGAAAAAATAAGAGATCTTGAAACGAATGAATACTACCGGCGCCAAGCCAGTCGTGCCGGTGCCAAGCCATGGCAAGACCCCTGCAACGCTACCGGACATGCCGGACATGCATATGGCACAGGATCCGGACATGCATATGGCACAGGATCCGGACGACGACGACGACGGCGGTACATTTACCAACGTCGATAAGTACTTCAACGAACATGGGTACGGTGACGAATTCTTGGGGCCTCCTTCTCAAGAACCCAACCCTGCAAAAGACGATCTAGCTGGTACCGCGGAGAAACCCAATTGCAACAGGCGTCGTCTGGCGTTCAGTTCTCAGGAGGCGCCTCCAGCTGCCGCCTTCACCGAGCCTCAAATAGCCGAGGTGCGAAATATTATCAGCCCCAACACAGTCAAGAAGGCGGTCTCTGAGCAGAACTCGATCCCATTACAGCAGAAGAAGAAGGGACGGAAAATAAAGACTAACAAGGGTGCGAGCCAGCCGGCACCGAGTACGATCCGTGCTCAGGACTGGCCACCTTCACCTAAGGATATCTCGAGGAGGGTGCATGTGGCGGGTAGGCCGATGCTACCGACTAATCTGCTCAATGCTACAACCGGTGCTATGCGGAGTCTGCATGACAGTGTTCTTTCTTTGGAGAAGCGGCGTCTCTCCGACAATGATGTCGCATACCCGGTTTTCGTGGCCAAGGTGCCAGAGGGCAAGGGCTTTGTGGATAGCGCCATCGGGGGTACGATCATCCTGCGGTTTGATGACATCTTCGCTATGTTTAACCTTCATCCGCTGCACTACACCTTCGTTCGGCTATTTTCGCTGAGTATGGAGATGCAGATCATTAGAGACAAGACCCCGGACATCGTGATAGTCGACCCCTTCTACATGCGTGCCAAGATCTTGGGCAGCGCTGGGGACCGGCAAGTCACGAGTTCATACCTCGAAGGCGTCATTCTAGCAAACCCAGATAAGGATAACTTCCTCGTGCCTTACTTTCCCGAGTAAATCATCCCCTCATCGCCCCGTAACATATGATTTCTTAGATTTCGATCATTCTTTTTTTTCTAACATTCCGTGTTTTGTGCAGTGACACACATTGCACACTCATCCTCTTAAGCCCGAAATATTCCATGGCCATGTATTTCGACTCAGACCGTCAGTCGAAGAAAGACTACACAAATATCAAGAAAGTTCTTGATGATGTTCTCCCCGACTACGTCAGATCTGGAGGCACCTTCAGCAGGCCAGTTCATAGGTACGGCAAGCACGTGTTCACCCAAAATACGACGTTCCCCTGCGTCAAGCAGCCGCCTGGCGGTCAGAAGGATGCCTACTACGCCCTCCATCACATGCGGGCGATCGTACGGGACCATAATCACCTTCTGCTACCAAATAATCTCAAAGATTGGGCCGCACGCTTGTCGGCAATCCAGGACGCGGACATCAGACAAGAATTCTTTCGCATCCAGTCGGAGTTTGCGGAAATCATCCATCAAGATGTCCTTCGTACCTCGGGGCAGTTCTACCTCAGATATCAACCGTCCAACAGTGAGATAGAAACAACGCTACAAATGCAGGCTGACAACGCCCGTGATTTCATGACCATCACGATAGACGGCGGCTTCATCCACGCTCCGGTCCCTGAGTCGAGTCGAAAGTAGTGATGCTATGTAGTTCTGAAATATCGATTAGCTCATGTTGTAATTAAACTTTAATGAACTTGTATGTCTCTTTGGTTTGGACAGTCGCTCAACTTATATGTAATCGATGCTATTTATTAGTAGGACCATGAATCGTGCTATTAATGTCTTACTTTTCTTTTTCGATCCTTTTGTTGCATACTTATGTATTGCTTATGTATTGTCTGTGAATTGCTACTAACGTTTTGTTTGGCTAGTGCATAGAGATGGTCGTATGTCGTGTACAAGGGTAAGGTTCCCGGAGTCTAGACGACTGGGAGGAGTGTCGGAGACAGGTTCACCGTTTCAGCGGTAACAGTTACAAAGGGTACACCACTAGGGCGGAGGCAGAAGCTAGATACGCGCGCTATCTAGCGGGAGAGAGGAGGGAGCGGAGGAGGAACCGGATGAAGACCAGTTTCATCGCGATGATGCTAATCGTGATGACCACAGCTCTCTTCTATGTGATGGTAGTTTAGATGATCGATATCGACTTGTAATGTGAAGACAAACTCGCTACTCGCGGTCTCGAGACTTGTAATGTTCTAACTTTGTTCGGTCTTTTGAATTCGGAGACTAATATGATGAATTGTATTCGGAGACTAATCTTCTATTGTATTCGATAAATCTGCTGTTTATATGTTGTGTTGTCTATATTCTGTGCAGTAATATATTTTGTAACCTGTGCAAATATCAGAATTTTTTTCCTAATATTCATACTAGTGGCGCACCACACAGCACTTTAGTGGCGCACTGCAATAAACACACTAGTGGCGCACTATCTAGTAGTGCGCCATTAGTAACCCAGAGCACAAGGTAAATATGGCCCCCTAGGAGGCATAGTAATGGCGCACCAGGGGACATACTAATGGCGCACTGCCTGGTGCGCCACTATTGTCTGGTATACTAATGGCGCACCAGGAGTGCGCCATTAGTATTAGTTACTAATGGCGTGATGATAGTGGCGCACCTGTAGTGCGCCATTAATGGCCAAAACAGGTGCGCCACTAACAGGCCTTTTCCTAGTAGTGAATCTTATGTTTGATATTTGTCTTCCTTGCTTGTGTTGTTGGGAAACGTAGTAATTTCAAAAATTTCCGCACACGCAAGATCATGGTGATGCATAGCAACGAGAGGGGAGAGTGTGTCCATGTACCCTCGTAGACCGAAAGCGGAAGCGTTAGCACAACGCGGTTGATGTAGTCGTACGTCTTCACGATCCGACCGATCAAGTACCGAACGCACGGCACCTCCGAGTTCTGCACACGTTCAACTTGATGACGTCCCTCGAACTCCGATCCAACCGAGCTTTGAGGGAGAGTTCCGTCAGCACGACGGCGTGGTGATGATGATGATGTTCTACCGACGCAGGGCTTCGCCTAAGCACCGCTACGATATTATCGAGGTGGATTATGTTGGAGGGGGGCACCGCACACGGCTAAGAGATCAAGAGATCAATTGTTGTGTCTATGAGGTGCCCCTGCCCCCGTATATAAAGGAGCAAGGGGGGAGGCGGCCAGCCAAGGAGGAGGGCGCGCCAAGGGGGGAGTCCTACTCCCACCAGGAGTAGGACTCCTCCTTTCCTTGTTGGAGTAGGAGAGAAGGAAAAAGGGGGAGAGGGAGAAGGAAAAGGGGCTGCACCCCTTGTCCAATTCGGACCAGAGGGGGGGTGCGCGGCTCCTTCCTTTTGGCCTCTCTCCTCTATTCCCCTATGGCCCAATAAGGCCCAATACAACTCCCCGGCGAATTCCCGTAACTCTCCGGTACTCCGATAAATACCCGAATCACTCGGAACCTTTCCGAAGTCCGAATATAGTCGTCCAATATATCGATCTTTACGTCTCAGCCATTTCGAGACTCCTCGTCATGTCCCCGATCTCATCCGGGACTCCAAACTACCTTCGGTACATCAAAACACATAAACTCATAATATAACCGTCATCAAACTTTAAGCGTGCGGACCCTACGGGTTCGAGAACTATGTAGACATGACCGAGACACGTCTCCGGTCAATAACCAATAGCGGAACCTGGATGCTCATATTGGCTCCCACATATTCTACGAAGATCTTTATCGGTCAAACCGTATAACAACATACGTTGTTCCCTTTGTCATCGGTATGTTACTTGCCCGATATTCGATCGTCGGTATCTCAATACCTAGTTCAATCTCGTTACCGGCAAGTCTCTTTACTCGTTCCGTAATACATCATCTCGCAACTAGCTCATTAGTTGCAATGCTTGCAAGGCTTATAGTGATGTGCATTACCGAGTGGGCCCAGAGATACCTCTCCGACAATCGGAGTGACAAATCCTAATCTCGAAATACGCCAACCCAACAAGTACCTTCGGAGACACCTGTAGAGCACCTTTATAATCACCCAGTTACGTTGTGACGTTTGGTAGCACACAAAGTGTTCCTCCGGTAAACGGGAGTTGCATAATCTCATAGTCATAGGAACATGTATAAGTCATGAAGAAAGCAATAGCAACATACTAAACGATCGAGTGCTAAGCTAACGGAATGGGTCAAGTCAATCACATCATTCTCCTAATGATGTGATCCCGTTAATCAAATGACAACTCATGTCAATGGCTAGGAAACATAACCATCTTTGATCAACGAGCTAGTCAAGTAGAGGCATACTAGTGACACTCTGTTTGTCTATGTATTCACACAAGTATTATGTTTCCGGTTAATACAATTCTAGCATGAATAATAAACATTTATCATGATATAAGGAAATAAATAATAACTTTATTATTGCCTCTAGGGCATATTTCCTTCAGTCTCCCACTTGCACTAGAGTCAATAATCTAGTTCACATCACCATGTGATTTAACACCAATAGTTCACATCACCATGTGATTAACACCCATAGTTCACATCGTCATGTGACCAACACCCAAAGGGTTTACTAGAGTCAATAATCTAGTTCACATCGCTATGTGATTAACATCCAAAAAGTACTAAGGTGTGATCATGTTTTGCTTGTGAGAGAAGTTTAGTCAATGGGTCTGCCATATTCAGATTCGTATGTATTTTGAAAATTTCTATGTCAACAATGCTCTTGCACGGAGCTACTCTAGCTAATTGCTCCCGCTTTTAATATGTATCCAGATTGAGACTTAGAGTCATCTGGATCAGTGTCAAAACTTGCATCGACGTAACCCTATACGACGAACCTTTTTGTCACCTCCATAATCGAGAAACATATCCTTATTCCACTAAGGATAATTTTGACCGTTGTCCAGTGATCTACTCCTAGATCACTATTGTACCCCCTTGCCAAAATCAGTGTAAGGTATACAATAGATCTGGTACACAACATGGCATACTTTATAGAACCTATGGCTGAGGCATAGGGAATGACTTTCATTCTCTTTCTATCTTCTGCCGTGGTCGGGCTTTGAGTCTTACTCAATTTCACACCTTGTAATACAGGTAAGAACTCTTTCTTTGACTGTTCCATTTTGAACTACTTCAAAATCTTGTCAAGGTATGTACTCATTGAAAAAACTTATCAAGCGTTTTGATTTATCTATATAGATCTTGATGCTCAATATGTAAGCAGCTTCACCGAGGTCTTTCTTTGAAAAACTCCTTTCAAACACTCCTTTATGCTTTGCAGAATAATTCTACATTATTTCCGATCAACAATATGTCATTCACATATACTTATCAGAAATGTTGTAGTGCTCCCACTCACTTTCTTGTAAATACAGGCTTCACCGCAAGTCTGTATAAAACTATATCCTTTGATCAACTTATCAAAGCGTATATTCCAACTCCGAGATGCTTGCACCAGTCCATAGATGGATCGCTGGAGCTTGCATATTTTGTTAGCACCTTTAGGATTGACAAAACCTTCTGGTTGCATCATATACAACTCTTCTTTAATAAATCCATTAAGGAATACAGTTTTGTTTATCCATTTGCCAGATTTCATAAAATGCGGCAATTGCTAACATGATTCGGACAGACTTAAGCATAGATACGAGTGAGAAACTCTCATCGTAGTCAACACCTTGAACTTGTCGAAAACCTTTTTGCGACAATTCTAGCTTTGTAGAAAGTAACACTACTATCAGCGTCCGTCTTCCTCTTGAAGATCCATTTATTTTCTATGGCTTGCCGATCATCGGGCAAGTCAACCAAAGTCCACACTTTGTTCTCATACATGGATCCCATCTCAGATTTCATGGCCTCAAGCCATTTTGCGGAATCTGGGCTCACCATCGCTTCCTCATAGTTCGTAGGTTCGTCATGGTCAAGTAACATGACCTCCAGAACAGGATTACCGTACCACTCTGGTGCGGATCTCACTCTGGTTGACCTACGAGGTTCGGTAGTAACTTGATCTGAAGCTTCATGATCATCATCATTAACTTCCTCACTAATTGGTGTAAGCATCACTAGAACTGATTTCAGTGATGAACTACTTTCCAATTCGGGAGAAGGTACAGTTACCTCATCAAGTTCTACTTTCCTCCCACTCACTTGTTTCGAGAGAAACTCCTTCTCTAGAAAGGATCCATTCTTAGCAACGAATATCTTGCCTTCGGATCTGTGATAGAAGGTGTACCCAATTGTCTCCTTTGGGTATCCCATGAAGACACATTTCTCCGATTTGGGTTTGAGCTTATCAGGATGAAACTTTTTCTTATAAGCATCGCAACCCCAAACTTTAAGAAATGACAATTTTGGTTTCTTGCCAAACCACAGTTCATACGGTGTCGTCTCAAACGGATTTAGATGGTGCCCTTTTTTACGTGAATGCAGCTGTCTCTAATGCATAACCCCAAAACTATAGTGGTAAATCGGTAAGAAACATCATAGATTGCACTATATCCAATAAAGTACGGTTATGACGTTCGGACACACCATTATGCTGTGGTGTTCCAGGTGGCACGAATTTGTGAAACTATTCCACATTGTTTTAATTGAAGACCAAACTCGTAACTCAAATATTTGTCTCCACGATCAGATCGTAGAAACCTTATTTTCTTGTCACGATGATTTTCTACTTCACTCTGAAATTCTTTGAACTTTTCAAATGCTTCAGACTTATGTTTCATCAAGTAGATATACCCATATCTGCTCAAATCATCTGTGAAGGTCAGAAAATAACGATACCCGCCGCGAGCCTCAACACTCATCGGATCGCATACATCAGTATGTATTATTTCCAATAAGTCAGTTGCTCGCTCCATTGTTCCGGAGAACGGAGTCTTAGTCATCTTGCCCATAAGGCATGGTTCGCAAGCATCAAGTGATTCATAATCAAGTGATTCCAAAGCCCATCAGCATGGAGTTTCTTCATGCGCTTTACACCAATATGACCTAAACGGCAGTGCCACAAATAAGTTGCACTATCATTATTAACTTTGCATCTTTTGGCTTCAATATTATGAATATGTGTATCACTACGATCGAGATCCAACGAACCATTTTCATTGGGTGTGTAACCATATAAGGTTTTATTCATGTAAACAGAACAACAATTATTCTCTAACTTAAATGAATAACCGTATTGCAATAAACATGATCAAATCATATTCATGCTCAACGCAAACACCAAATAACACTTATTTAGGTTCAACACTAATCCCGAAAGTATAGGGAGTGTGCGATGATGATCATATCAATCTTGGAACCACTTCCAATACACATCGTCACTTCATCCTTAACTAGTTTCTGTTCATTATGCAACTCCCGTTTCGAGTTACTACTCTTTAGCAACTGAACCAGTATCAAATACCGAGGGGTTGCTACGAACACTAGTAAAATACACATCAATAATCTGTATATCAAATATACCTTTGTTCACTTTGCCATCCTTCTTATCCACCAAATACTTGGGGCAGTTCCGCTTCCAGTGACCAGTCCCTTTGCAGTAGAAGCACTTAGTCTCAGGCTTAGGTCCAGACTTGGGCTTCTTCACTTGAGCAGCAACTTGCTTGCCGTTCTTCTTGAAGTTCCCCTTCTTTCCCTTTGCCCTTTTCTTGAAACTAGTGGTCTTGTCAACCATCAACACTTGATGCTCTTTCTTGATTTCTACCTTCGTCGATTTCAGCATCACGAAGAGCTCGGGAATTACTTTCGTCATCCCTTGCATACTATAGTTCATCACGAAGTTCTACTAACTTGGTGATGGTGACTAGAGAATTCTGCCAATCACTATCTTATCTGGAAGATTAACTCCCACTTGATTCAAGCGATTGTAGTACCCAGACAATCTGAGCACATGCTTACTGCTTGAGCTATTCTCCTCCATCTTTTAGCTATAGAACTTGTTGGAGACTTCATATCTCTCAACTCGGGTATTTGCTTGAAATATTAACTTCAACTCCTGGAACATCTCATATGGTCCATGACGTTCAAAACGTCTTTGAAGTCCCGATTCTAAGCCGTTAAGCATGGTGCACTAAACTATCAAGTAGTCATCATATTGAGCTAGCCAAACGTTCATAACGTCTGCATCTGCTCCTGCAATAGGTCTGTCACCTAGCGGTGCATCAAGGACATAATTCTTCTGTGCAGCAATGAGGATAATCCTCAGATCACGGATCCAATCCGCATCTTTGCTACTAACATCTTTCAACATAATTTTTCTCTAGGAACATATCAAAAATAAACACAGGGAAGCAACAACGCGAGCTATTGATCTACAACATAATTTGCAAAATACTATCAGGACTAAGTTCATGATAAATTTAAGTTCAATTAATCATATTACTTAAGAACTCCCACTTAGACAGACATCCCTCTAATCCTCTAAGTGATCACGTGATCCATATCAACTAAACCATGTCCGATCATCACGTGAGATGGAGTAGTTTCAACGGTGAACATCACTATGTTGATCATATCTACTATATGATTCACGCTCGACCTTTCGGTCTCTGTGTTCCGAGGCCATATCTGTTATATGCTAGGCTCGTCAAGCTTAACCTGAGTATTCCGCGTGTGCAACTGTTTTGCACCCGTTGTATTTGAACATAGAGCCTATCACACCCGATCATCACGTGGTGTCTCAGCACGAAGAACTTTCGCAACGGTGCATACTCAGGGAGAACACTTATACTTTGATAATTTAGTGAGGGATCATCTTATAATGCTACCGTCAATCAAAGCAAGATAAGATGCATAAAAGATAAACATCACATGCAATCAATATAAGTGATATGATATGGCCATCATCATCTTGTGCTTGTGATCTCCATCTCCGAAGCACCGTCATGATCACCATCGTCACCGGCGCGACACCTTGATCTCCATCGTAGCATCGTTGTCATCTCGCCAATCTTATGCTTCTATGACTATCGCTACCGCTTAGTGATAAAGTAAAGCATTACAGGGCGATTGCATTGCATACAATAAAACGACAACAATATGGCTCCTGCCAGTTGCCGATAACTCGGTTACAAAACATGATCATCTCATACAATAAAATTTAGCATCATGTCTTGACCATATCACATCACAACATGCCCTGCAAAAATAAGTTAGACGTCCTCTACTTTGTTGTTGCAAGTTTTACGTGACTGCTATGGGCTGAGCAAGAACCGTTCTTACCTACGCATCAAAACCACAACGATAGTTTGTCAAGTTGGTGCTGTTTTAACCTTCGCAAGGACCGGGCCTAGCCAAACTCGGTTCAACTAAAGTTGGAGAAACTGACACCCGCCAGCCACCTATGTGCAAAGCACGTCGGTAGAACCAGTCTCGCGTAAGCGTACACGTAACGTCGGTCCGGGCCGCTTCATCCAACAATACCGCCGAACCAAAGTATGACATGCTGGTAAGCAGTATGACTTATATCACCCACAACTCACTTGTGTTCTACTCGTGCATATAACATCAACGCATAAAACCAGGCTCGGATGCCACTGTTGGGGAACGTAGCAATTTCAAAAATTTCCTACGCACACGCAAGATCATGGTGATGCATAGCAACGAGAGGGGAGAGTGTGTCCATGTACCCTCGTAGACCGAAAGCGGAAGCTTTAGCACAACGCGGTTGATGTAGTCCTACGTCTTCACGATCCGACCGATCAAGTATCGAACACACGACACCTCCGAGCTCTGCACACGTTCAACTCGATGACGTCCCTCGAACTCCGATCCAGCCGAGCTTTGAGGGAGAGTTCCGTCAGCACGACGGCGTGGTGACGATGATGATGTTCTACCGACGCAGGGCTTCGCCTAAGCACCGCTACGATATTATCGAGGTGGATTATGGTGGAGGGGGGCACCGCACACGGCTAAGAGATCAAGAGATCAATTGTTGTGTCTATGAGGTGCCCCTGCCCCCGTATATAAAGGAGCAAGGGGGGAGGCGGCCAGCCAAGGAGGAGGGCGCGCCAAGGGGGTGTCCTACTCCCACCGGGAGTAGGACTCCTCATTTCCTTGTTGGAGTAGGAGAGAAGGAAAGAGGGGGAAAGGGAGAAGGAAAAGGGGGCTGCACCCCTTGTCCAATTCGGACCAGAGGGGGGGTGCGCGCCTCCTTCCTTTTGGCCTCTCTCCTCTATTCCCGTATGGCCCAATAAGGCCCAATACTTCTCCCCGGCGAATTCCCGTAACTCTCCGGTACTCCGATAAATACCCGAATCACTCGGAACCTTTCCGAAGTCCGAATATAGTCGTCCAATATATCGATCTTTACGTCTCGTCCATTTCGAGACTCCTCGTCATGTCCCCGATCTCATCCGGGACTCGGAACTACCTTCGGTACATCAAAACACATAAACTCATAATATAACCGTCATCAAACTTTAAGCGTGCGGACCCTACGGGTTCGAGAACTATGTAGACATGACCGAGACACGTCTCCGGTCAATAACCAATAGCGGAACCTGGATGCTCATATTGGCTCCCACATATTCTACGAAGATCTTTATCGGTCAAACCGTATAACAACATACGTTGTTCCCTTTGTCATCGGTATGTTACTTGCCCGATATTCGATCGTCGGTATCTCAATACCTAGTTCAATCTCGTTACCGGCAAGTCTCTTTACTCGTCCCGTAATACATCATCTCGCAACTAGCTCATTAGTTGCAATGCTTGCAAGGCTTATAGTGATGTGCATTACCGAGTGGGCCCAGAGATACCTCTCCGACAATCGGAGTGACAAATCCTAATCTCGAAATACGCCAACCCAACAAGTACCTTCGGAGACACCTGTAGAGCACCTTTATAATCACCCAGTTACGTTGTGACGTTTGGTAGCACACAAAGTGTTCCTCCGGTAAACGGGAGTTGCATAATCTCATAGTCATAGGAACATGTATAAGTCATGAAGAAAGCAATAGCAACATACTAAACGATCGTGTGCTAAGCTAACGGAATGGGTCAAGTCAATCACATCATTCTCCTAATGATGTGATCCCGTTAATCAAATGACAACTCATGTCAATGCCTAGGAAACATAACCATCTTTCATCAACGAGCTAGTCAAGTAGAGGCATACTAGTGACACTCTGTTTGTCTATGTATTCACACAAGTATTATGTTTCCGGTTAATACAATTCTAGCATGAATAATAAACATTTATCATGATATAAGGAAATAAATAATAACTTTATTATTGCCTCTAGGGCATATTTCCTTCATGTGTTTGTTGTAGTCAATCGTTATCTTGGAATAGGTTTTCTGTTCGACATATTGAGTGTTCATAATATGAAATTGCATGAACATGAACTTTATGATTCATCCAAAAACAGTGTATAAGATCTGTTCAAATAAGTTACAAGTGAGGAAGCTTAATATTATGAAGGTTTAAAGGCAAGCTACTCCTACTGAAATTAAAGTAGTATTTATCTTATGAATTTGTCAATAGTTTAACTTTATTAATAGTCATGTCGAAATCATTGTGATGTGTGACTATTTGGAGTCTTTAAAATAATAACTTTAATACTACTTGAATCTTATTGATCATAATTTTTTACATTGTATTTTTTTCTTTGTCTTTTGTTAACACGAATATTACCTGAATGTTATTGTTGTGGCACTATTGGAGATATTGACATTTAGTATAGTGCAACATTATGGCCCGGATATTAAAGTGCGCAAAATAATGTGAGTACTTTTACTTATGTATAAAAAGTTGATTTATGCTACTTGGTCTGAAATTTAAATGTATAGAAATGAATTGCGAATAAAAAGATAATGAAACCTAAGCATTTCGTAGATTTGATTGATTCATATATCATTATCGTAATATCATTATTAGTAAAAGCAATTGTTTGGAGTGATTGACAGTAATTTTGTCTTTGAAGGTGAAAAGTTTTGAAATGCAATGTTTGCACTTGATAACATTATAGGGCGTCATCCAAATTATTAACAAATTGTAGTTCATACGATTTTTAAACGGTAAACACTTAACCCAACAATCTGGAAAGTATAAATAGTAATGATGTCCAAACTAAACGCAAAGTTGTAAACACCAAGCATACAATTTTTAGTAAGGGAGTTGATGTGGATCGGATCATAACCAAGGCATCAAAGAGTGAGATTCATGCTAGCATAAATGTTAAACCATTAGAGCAGCCAAAGGAAGACATGGGAAAAACCATTATCTATGTTGGGAAGCTTCCAATGCCTATTTTGGGAGAAATGCCACATCGGATTTCCAGCTGCAACTTCCTACCTAAACCTAATTAATTATAGGTTCTAGCACGTTTTAGGGGCTGGATGGGATGGTGTTTGAAGCCATCGTTCATGCAGAACAAACTGTGCATCATTTGAGGTCATGACTCAAAAATTATGCAAGTTCCCATGCAAGCTGTGCAGGAATTAACTACAATCATGGCGTTCAACAAGTGCTCCTGCTATCACAGCTTGGTACTCACAATTTTAGCCTTCATTTTGAGTTGATTTGACACCTAACTATTAGGTACTTCTAGTGCAAGTATTCCGGAGCTGTTCCATGTGAAGGGGGATGAAATTTCTGAGTTTATATGTTAGACAGTCAGTGAGGTTGTGTTGTGAGCACTAGTTTCATTGAGTGTTACTCTTGTGTGTGAATTGAAGGGTCTGCCCTTAATTCGTATAGGATCCTTGTGGTTCTCGCTTGTGATTCCAGCTAGGTTTACAAGTTTCGTGGTATGTGTTGTGTCCTTGTAAACCAAGCTAGTTATCCGCTGCAATATATTTGAGAGTGTTTACTACTTTATTTTAGCTTTTAAGAGAGATAGGGTTATTGTTTGTGAGTTGTTTGTTACCATGAAAGATCGTTCCAGCGGCGTCCCACATCAGAAGTCTACTCGAGTACGAAAATGTTCGACACCGGAGCAGATCCATGGGTCGAACATGTATTCTTGTATTTGCTTCATGGGCGCCTCATGGACTGGAAGACAAATTCAAAGCGCTCATCGGTTAGTGCGGTTAGCAGGGTTGCAAACTACAATGACAACCTTTTTAAGTTGTTAGTCAATGCCTTTGGGTACTTGGGGTAGACATGCATGTCCTCGAGCACGGGGTGATTGGACGACCTTGACAAATTAGAACTTTTAACTTATGACGAGTATGAGGAGCTGCTTCATGCCGTCCTTAAGCCTTTAATGTATCGCAACAATACTCATGTGAAGTAAGTGGTACCTTGTAGTTTTCATCTTGGCATGGTTTGAATGTTAATTCTTATGCGTGCAAAGTTAATATTATTCTTAGCTTCCTTTTAGGTATGCAGCCATTTTACCAGCTTACAAAACTGTACATAAGAATGATAAGTAATATCTTCTGAGAGGCAACTGATGGATCATCCTTGTTTTTGTACTAAACATTTTTACTTAATCATAATTTATATTATCACCAAACTTATGACGCTTTCTGTTAATACACCCTTCACATACTACATTAAATGTTATTTTCAGTTATAATTAATTATAACAACAAAACGATCTCACCATATTACGGCGCATATTTTCATATATTATTAAGTCGATATTATTATATATTTTTAATTTAATTTATCATATAGGGAAAAAATCTTTTATCACCATATTAATACATAAGCAGGTCAAAATGATCAAGTTAACATCACAAATTAGTTGATGCTCCTAGTATTTATAGTGTACTTATACGTGTACTGGTATATCATGTTCTTAAATATCTATACAACTCGTTTGAGAGTATTAGATTTATGAATCTTACAAATGATTAAGAGAGGTTTCTAGAGTATAGAACTACCTTGTTTCGGTGTGAAAGAAATAACTCTCTAGTGTATGAGGTGAGAACAAGCAATTTCTCCTGGAATCCCTCGCTTATTGATAGTGTTGGTTTCTTGGTCAGCATAGTCCTTTCTTCACATACATCATGATACTTGGTATTGAGACCACCATAATACCGCTTGTAACACACATGCATATTTTGAATACAAACTTAGTCATGTTGTAGTGTTGCTTGTTTAATTGTGTATATTTGTGGACACAAGCAACTAATGTAAGATGTCTAGATTATGTACCCAACCCATAGATACAAGCAACTTAACCCTCTCAAATTAGCTTGGAACCGAGATTCTAATATAGGCTGATATGACTCATATCAGAACATGTGTGTCTTGTCCCTACTGATATAAAATATCATTTCAAAATTTCCTTTGCACATAAATTGATCCATATATCGACCGGCGCCAATTTTTAACACGATATCTCCACATATATTTATGGAATCGATTCTTTCCTTTCTAAAACACTGTAAACAATATTATAAATTTGTGAATTCATTAAGTAGTCAAATTTATGCATTTTTTTGCAAGGACACATGTCTAACATACTTTCTAATATTACATTAAGGAATGCATGCAATCACTGGTTAATCCTCTCGAACACAACACAATCTAGCAAGATATTTTTGTCTCCACACGCTGATTTTGAACTAATATATTGCGCTAACATTGTACAAGCCAGATTGCTTCGTACGATACCGTTAGGCACGGACCCGTCGATATGTGGTTGGGTGCATTGTAGATAAAGGAACCAAATAAAGCATCCTTACCCGTGTATGATGGTGTAACATCAGTCTTATTTTATAGAGCGGATCTTTGGAATCTAGGTACACTGGAGCCCACTTCACAAAATTTTAAAAAATAGTATTTTAAACTTTGAAAAATTACAAAGTCCCACACATATATAGGTATTGGCTAGAAATTTACACAAGTATATTTTCATGAAATAATATGACCATATGTGACGTGGGGGTATATGTGAACATGAGGATGCTCCACATTAAGTTTTGAAAGTCAAACTCTAGCATTCTCATTTTCTTATTTTCATGCATGTTTTAAATGGTCATATTATTTTATGAAAAATTGCATGGGAAAGTTTCAACTCAATACACATGTGCTTGTCTGTTTAGAATTTTAAAAACTTACCAATGTATTTTTGGCAACTTACAGAAAGTGAATACGCCAGAACCCATGATCGTTCCAGTATTGTTTGTCTTCTTTTAGTGAAGATAAATAGAATAATCACATAAAATAAAGAAAAATGCATTCTTTTAACCAATCAGCATTAGGACAATCTCTCTTAGCCACCAGTTTTATAACAAAAACTCTAATCACAATACAATTCTTTTGGCATGCAAGAATTGTTTACTAGAGACATCTCTAAGTAATTACATTGCATAACATGTTTTATTGCCATCTCGAAATGATGTGAACAACTATTAAAATGCTACCTTCTCAACCGAAAATTGACTTCTGAGCATGGGTGCAAGGGAGCACTTTATTTTGAAGTTCAAAACAACACATTTTTACGGTTTGAATTTTTCCAATTTTTTGGGTGCATGAACATATAGCTATGCAGTATATCAGGCCAAAATTTCAGCAATATACATGCTTGCATGTAAAGAATACAAAAAAGACAAAATACATGAAAATCAAGGGCCGCTTGTTTTTGGGCAGAAATTTTGCCAACGTATTATTGAATGAAATTTCACAGGTACTTAAACCACATGCATGCGTATTCATGTAGAAAAAAACAAATTTTTTCAAATCTTTTAAGCATCTTTTTGGAGCAGTTCAAAATAAAGTGCTCCGTTGCCCCCATGTTCTGAAAATCCATTTTACTTCTCAACACCTTATATACCCCATATTGCCTAGCCTAGGGCTGGCTTGCAGATGAGTAAATTTGTGCATGGTTCCACAATTTTCCTACTCACCTCGTGGGCAAACACAAGGACCTTTCCTCCTGGAAAAGTGAACTAACGAACTATCGGAGTTATTGATGGCAAGAGCGATCGCTTGCAAATTTGTGGCTGTCATCCAGTGGCTAATACAATTGCCAAACCTGTTTCTTGAAGAAGCAACACAAGAGTTGGCCACAAAGCAACACAAGAGTTGGTCACAGTTTCATATGAAACATGATGGCAAAGGTTCTGTCTCCAGTAGTTTAGTGTTTCTAGATGAGGATTGTTTGGTTAATCACATCATAACAGTATCGTTCATCAGTACGTCCATGCTATTAGCGTCATCATCCCAGGTCGTTTCAGGTTTCCTCTTGCAATTGAGTCTTGGAGCTAGAGCTGGAGCCATACTGAGAAATTTGGAGATCCTGCTGTGCACAAAGGCGAGCTCCATAAATTTCCCTGGGAGGAACTGTGTGACTTGTTGTGCTGTCTTGTTGGACATGTCAACCGCAATCACCAATGCGGCCTTATGATAAGAATGGACCTTGGTCATGAAGTAGACGATGTCTTTGCCGTCGTCATGCAAGCTGATCACAGGCAGGCTTGTGTGGAGCTTCTCAAAGGTGAGCGGAAGAGGCGGGCCTTGGTCGCCGTCGAACTCATGCGGTGGCAATATATTGGAGAAGCGCCGGGTGTATGGTGCTGCCAATCTCAGATGCATGAACTACCTCGCTGTCCTGGCGCCAGCCAGAAGAAGGATGGGTAGTGTCCATGCTCCATGTGGCTGCCTTCCAGCCATGGTAGGAGGGAACAGTCCAGTCCCCCCAGTTGCTGTCCTCGCAGTTTAAGGTGACATCCAGATGCAGCTGGGCGCACTTGATGCGGCGGCCACCGTCGATGATGGCTACATCGCGGAAAGCCTGTGGGTAAGACTGGACCATGGTGACAGGGTTGGGTTCGAGGGGCGGCGGCAACGGATAGTAGCGGAGCCCTGGGTTGCTGTCGAGCACGTTGCACTGAAGGATGCCCTGCTGCAGGTCGACGAAGCACATGGTGGCGTGTTCTCCGCCGATGGAGATGGCCTTGTTTGTGACAAAATCAAAGCCGCCGCCGCCGCCGCCGGCTCGCTGTTGCTGATGTTGGAGCAGCAATAAGGGGGCCTCCTGGTCCTGGATGGACCACTTGTTGGTATCGGAGCTGTAGAGGTAAAGGTCGAAGAGGTGAGCGGTTGCTGATGGTTTGTGTTTGCGGAAGAGCCCGGCGACGACGTAGGAGACATGCTCCTCCGCCTCCTGGGCGCGGTAACTGCGCAGAAAAACCCCGCCTTGGAGTTTGGGTTGGGACTGGGGGCGGGGCCGCAGGAGGAGGCCGAGATGATAGCCGTCGTAGAAGCGGTGCAGGGACCGCGGGGCGGGATCCGGGTCAGGAAGCCGCTTGAGCGACGGGTCCATGCCTCTGCTGGCGTCGCCGGCGTAATAGATGTAGTGTTTGCGGCCGCGGCCTGACGAGGACCGTCCGATGTCGATGGCGAGGAGGGCAAGCCTGCCCTCCGTGGCGACGATGATGGGCTCATAGGCAAACTGCGATCCGATGCAGTGGGCGCAAAGGTAGGAGACTTGCGGCGGGTCGCCGACGACGAAGGTGACCTGGATGGTGACGCCGTGATTGTCGGTGTTGTCCGTGGTGTTGCAGGTGGCGGTGCTCGCGTTGGTGACGTCGGCGATGTAGGCCACGCGGTCGATGAGGCATGACGCCGGCGGAGGATTGTTCCCGCCGTCGACGACGGCGGGGGGTTGGGCAGGTGGATTCAGCGAGCCGCGCTTGAATTTGCCCATCTCCGCTCGTCCGGTGTTCTTCTGCTTTGCTTTCCTGGACGGACGGCAGGTGGATTCTTAACGACGAGAGGTCGTCCTAATCGAATAGGGAGAGGAGCCGGAGAACGAGCACGAGATGGACTGGAGAATCTGAACGAGGGAAGAAGGGGACTAGCACATCGCCCTTCTACCTCAGATCTCCGATCCACCGTCAGATCTCTACTCCACTTGCAATCTTTTTTTGGACGTCAATAACTCCCGCACGTTCGGTCTGGGCAGGTGCCAGACGGAACGTTTCGTTCGGTAGCAGGACGGCATCCACCGAACAATCAAATCGAACGAAAGATGTTCCGCAGGAGAAACTACCCAGCCCCAACACCTTCTCCCCATGGCCTACAGGCGAAAAAAATAAAAATAAAACATAAAGCCCACTTGGCCCTGATTTCGGCTGTGACTAATAAAGGTCAGAATTTGCCATGCTCCTGAAAAATTTGCAATGGTCCAAAAAACTAAATTGTTGAAAAATTGCTCCGTTTTAATGCAAATGGCACAAAAGAAAAGGTTGAAGGCCAAAAAAATATTTGTACATGGTGGCAACGAAAATGTAGATTGAAAAAATGTACGGTATATTTACATGAAGATGTGTGCGATGAAAATTGCCACAATTGCCATGTCAACAAAAAGATGAAAATGCCATTACAAAAATAAAAAAAAGGGTAAATGTTGCCATGGCAAAAAAAACATGAAAAAATGTCATGAACGAGCCAAAAACGCAAAAATAATGCCATGGATGTGAAGTATTTATACCTTGCAAAAAATTAGAGTAAACTTGCCATGCTTCTTAAATGTAAAATTGAGAGATAAAAAGTTAAATTTGCCATGTGTGATGGCAATTAAAATTACCGTGGTGATGAATGTAAATTTGAAATGGCAAGTGAAAATACATTTTGCGATGGCAATAAAAATGAAGAATTTTACATGCCCAATTTATTTGAAGTAAAAATTCGCATAGCAAAAACTTCCATCGTTCCACGAAAAATAAAAAAAGTTCCCATGAGCTATTAAAATGACATGTAAAAAGTAAATTTGACATGGCAATGTAGGTACTATTTTGCCGTGATAAATGAATGCTAATTTTCCATGGCAAGTGAAAACTATATTTTGCCATGGCAATAAAAATGTAGAATTTGCCATGGGTGTGTAGTTGTATTTGCCATGCCAACAAAGATAGAATTGCCTATAAAAACAGCAAAAATATATAAATTCATACATTTGTTCATGTGCCTACTCCAAGAAAAATATTTCAAATTTTGCTATGATGTATGCTCATAATAAAAATTGCCACGGCAAAACTACCATGGCACCATGAAGAACAAAAAAGTTGCAATGCACTATAAAATAAAATGTAAATTTGCCATGGTAATGTAGGTACTTTTGCCATGGTGATGAATGTAAATTTGCCATGGCAAGTGAAAGACTACATTTGCCATGGCAATAAAAATGAAGAATTTGCCATGGCGGTGTAATTACAGTTGCCATGTCAACACAAAAGATGAAAAATGCAAAATATAGTGCATTGACATGGCAAAAACGATCTGTAAAGAATGAATAGCAATTTGCCATGGCAACTATTTACTAAACAAAAGCTATCATGGCAACTATGCACTGACAATTTGCCATAGTATATAAAAAATCATATAGTGGAAAAAATTTCCATGCCCCATGAATTACATTTGACAAGTTTAATGAACCAAAAGTTGCCATGCATGCAATGTAAAATTTGCCATGGCAAAATAAAAAAGTTGATATCGTCTTGCCAAAATTGTAATTCATAGGGCATCTAGTGAATTGTATTCTTTCGGGCATCGTCTTGAAAAAAGAATCTTGCCATGGGCATTAAACTGAATTTGTCGTGGGACATCTAGTGAAATTTGCCATGGTAAAAAAAAGTGGACATCGTCTTGAAAAAAGAAACTTGCCATGGGCATTAAACTGAATTTGCCGTGGGACATCTAGTGAATTTGCCATGGCAAAATCACTGCCATGATAAACTAAATTCGCAATGGCTTATTATTAAAATTATCGTGGTCCATAAACTAAATTTGCCATGGCCAATTTAGGACAGAAAATGATATATCATGTCCTAACAAACTTGCCATGCCATCTAGACAAAAGTGTGATTTCCCTATAAGAATGTTTGTTAATATGCATGTACAGTGGCCATGGGAAAAAGACTCATATTAAGTTTCCCATGTCAATACATCTTAAGTTTGCAAATAATGGCAGAAAGACAACAAATCTTTAAGTTTGCCATGGCAAACTCGATCTTGAGCTACCCATAGCAAGATATGTTGAAGATTTGCTATGGCAGAATCACATTATAGACAATTTACAGAAATGGACAACCATCAGTGAACAAAACAACTACTTCCCCTATACATGGTTAGATCAGAGGAAAAGACCCATCAAAAACACCATGAACAAAACAACTACTGTACTTCCCAATATACATTGTGAATCTGTGATGCATCTACTCCACCAACAAAGTGTGAGGAAACTAAAAGATCCATCTCATCTCTGCCTCAATTTTCAGCCATATCACACCCCAGACTGATCCGGCTCGAATTTGCCATCGTTGACAACATACCTAAAACCCCCAAACGGAAATGACCTAGCACGACAGAGCGGGATTTGATTTATACCTCCTGGGAGAGAATGCGTGGACGCTCTGCTTCCCTGGAGAAGAAAGACCATGAAGAATGCAGCTTCAAGACGCCCCCCTCTTCATTCATCAACAATTCTACAAGAAACAAATACATCCAAACAGCAGATGAAATCAATATAAGGTTTGCATAAGAAATTTGTCAAATTGTGAATGGGCAACAACCATACCAGTGTGATGTGTTGAGACATGGGCGGACTGGCTGCAGTCTGCACGTTGGACCTAAGCTTTGCTGCAAGCCCAAGGCACGGCGCACGCCTCCACGGCGGATCAGAAGCAGACGAGGAAGCGGCGCGCGAGCCCTTGACGACGGCGCGAATCCGCCTTGCCTGGTGTGCGCAGACTAAGGTAAGGTGAGGAAGGGAGGGCTGGCACAGCCGTCTCCTCACGCACGGAGGTGAAGTCGTCGTCGTCCCGGGTTGGGGGACGCATCGCCAACCCTCTGCCGCGCATGGACTCCTCGACGTCGTCGCCGGCATCCGGCCACTGCGCGTCGCCCAGTTGGATGGAGTGGTGCCGGCCGACGAGTAGCTTGCAGAGGGAGGGGGATTAGAGCGCAGTGGAGGGCCGACGGTTAGCGCCGCGTGAAGAGCTCGTAGAGGGACACAGCCTCGATGCTCGCCGCGGCGATGAAGGCGAGTAGACGGCACTCGGCCTCCGCCACAACCGCATCCCCTCGAGCTGGAGCTGCTCCCGCGCGTCGCTTGCGGTGTCGCCCTGCCGGTGCCGGAGAGGAGAGGCCGATGGCGATGCCCATAGACGCGGCGAGCGCGGAGACGCCCTGCCGGCGCTGAAGAGGGGGTGGGACGGTGAACGAGGGCGGATGGGGAGGCGGCTCGGTCGCTGGTGACGGGGCGGCGGCGAGGTCGCTGGTGACGGCGACCAGCATGACCACCGGCGCGTCGCGCGGCGCGCTGGATCGGCGGCCGGAGTTGGGAATGACGCGAGGCAGTGGAGTGGCGCGGGGGCAGCGGGGGAACCGGCTCCTCTACCGTGCCGCTGGGCACGGCAGAGTGCCTGCCTTCTTACGTAACAGGGTGCGCATATGGGCCTTCCTGATGCATCACGCGGCAGCAGGTCAACAAATTAACTATTTTCCTTTGCTGTTGCTAAAAAAAAGTATTTTCCTAGGCTAAAAAACTACTTCCTTCATCCCAAAATAAGTGTCTCGAGTTTAGTACAACTTTGTACTAAAGCTAGACAAAGTTGAGACACTTACTTTAGGACGGAGGGAGTAATTAACTACTTCCCAACTCTTAAGAAAACTATTTCCCTTGTCTAAAAAACTATTTCCACTATGAAATACTAATTTACTGTTATTGTCTCAAAAGGCTAATTTACCTACTTCATCCGTTCCTAAATATAAGTCTTTTTAAACATTTTAATATGGACTATATACGAACCAAAATGAGTGAATCTACACTTTAAAATATGTCTATATACATCCGTATGCTTCCATATTAAAATCTCAAAACGACTTATATTTAGAAATGAAGGGAGTATTAATTAATATAGATGAGCAACATTCTAAAATGAAAATAAACTCATACTAGAAAAATGGTTTTGTTGGTATTATTTCGTCTCATTTTTTTCTTTTAGCCAACATGTTGAAGCATACATGTATTAAAATTTCTAAAAAGAATCATAAAAAATGGTTTTCTATTTTTATTTGTTATTTTTTATCAGTTTTATTGGTATGTTTATTATTTTGGTGGATTTTTTTCATGCTACTTGCCGCAGAGAGGGCAATCCAGATGCAAGTCGTGCGGCAGGGTCATATCCGGGTACGGCAGAGGCTGCCTGCACTGCTAGTGTCACCGCGCCTGGTGCACCGGAATGTGCAGCCGCTGCCTGGCGGGGCGGGCAGGCGTCGGCGGCGGAGGAGGAGGAAGCACCGGGGGTGAGCTTCCCGTTGTTCTTGCCAGAGCTGCCGAACAAGCCCATGGCTAGGGTTTGATGTGTCGCCTGTGAGGGAGCACGCGGCTAGATAAGGACGGCCCCCGTAGCTTCTAGTCGCTGACGCGTAGGCCTGTGGTAGGTGGCCGCGTTAAATACGACCGTGTGCGCTGAAAAAATCACTAAAGAAATACGACATCTTGAAGAACATTTACTCCACAATTTGGACAAAAATGGAGTTGTTAGGTTGGGATTCTGGGTAGAAACTGGTGATATTTTAGTGGGGAAATTAACGCCTCAGATAGCGAGCGGTGGTTGGCCGGTCGACATGTGAGGCCGCGGCGGATACAGAGGGGACGCGAGGCATGTCTTTGACCTCAACTGCGTCCGCGCAGATACGAAGCGGACACATTTTGGGTTTGGATCGGCGCCTTGGGCCGGCTTTTTTATCGTGGCGACCCAAAGATATGGGCGGACGAAATGGGTCGCGCTGTTGGAGTTGCTCTTAGTATTTTATAGAGAAAATAGTTTTTTAGGGGTTGGGAAATAGTTAATTAGTTTTTTAGGAACGAGAAATAATTAAAAAAATGAAGGTATGGAAATAGTTAATTAGTTGACCTGTGTAGCCCTGAGGTATCTTTTTTTTTTGTGAGGAAACTGTGATGCATCAGATGAACAGCTGGGCTGTTAAGATAGACTTTCGGCTAACAGTGAAGCCCTTCTGGGCCATATCAAATGCACACGCTGGGCCTAAGAAGGCACGGCACTCTGCCGTGCACAGCGGCACGGTAGAGGAGCCGGTTCCGGGAGCGGGTGAGGTGATAAGGGAGGAGAGGTAATGCGGCAGGGAGAGGATGCGTTCGGGACGATGGATTCCTATCCCGAACGATTTCGCTGACGTGTCTGTCACCCCAATGCTTTAAGATTTGTACCTCAATCCAGCGGTCCAAAGCACGTTCGGGACGAAAGCAGAAAACATGGCACGTTCGGACGTTATTGATTCCGTTTTTTTAGTAACCCACTTGCAGCTTTTCTTTACGGATCACAATCATTGGTCTGGCCCAAACCAAATAAGCCCAGCTTCCGTGTGAATCCTTTCGTTTGTGAAAGCAGAAGTTTTGAGAGCAACTAGTTAACGAGCGCTCCTTCAGGAGCCTCGCAACGATCAGCGTCACTTGGCGCGCTCTCAGTCATTCACCACATGTCGTGCTCTGGACGCTTTCTCTGGATTTTGTTTTTTTATTTTTCCGTACGTGTTTTCGGCTTTTAAACGGTTTTTTGTTTGGTTTTTGTTGACGTTTTGGTTTTTCCCGGTCTTCCTTAGCTTTCTGATAAAAATAATTCAAATTTTTTTTGCGTGAAAAAAATGTGTTTTCTTTCTTTTTACTTTCACGAAAGTCACGGTTTTTCTTCCGCGAGAGGCACGGTTATGCTTTAGCGAGAGTCACGGCCGTGCCTTGTGGAAACGAAAAAAAGGCGTTTTCCTTTTTCTTTTTCTTTCGCGAGAGTCACGGTTTTCCTTCCGCGAGAGGCACGGTTATGCTTTCGCGAGAGTCACGGCTGTGCCTCTCGGAAAGGGAAAAAATACGCGTTTTTTTGTGAGAGTCATGGTTTTGCTTTCGCGAGATGCACGGTTGTGCTTTCGCGAGAGTCACGGCCGTGCCTCTCGAAAACGAAAAAAACGTATTTTTTGTTTTTTTCCTTCCACGAGAGTGACGGTTTCGCTTCCACGAGAGGCACTAGCGTGCCTCTTTCAAAAAGGGAAAAAACTTGCTCCCGGTTCGGTTTTTTCATCCGGTCTTTTGTGAAGAAAAAAGTTCGTTAAAACCTATCAACATGGGATCTAGTTTTGAAGATCTTGACGCGAGGAATCCAATGGTGAAAACGGTTCGAGATTTGGACGCACGGTTTGAGAGATAAAACGTTTTGAATAAACGGATCTACAAAAAAAGGGAAAACTCCTAGGTTGCAACAAGTGGTGCGCTGCGTGTGCGCCACTTGTCGCGACCTGGGAAGGTGGAGTGTTCTTTGCAACGAGTACTCCTTAATTAGTGATTTCGAGAAGTTTTTCAACGACGCGCCAGTCAGATGATTAATAAATTCATATTATGAGTAAAAATGCACCAACCAACCTGTGAATCGGGAGCTCCTATGTACCGCATGCAGCGGAAAATACATGCCCCATTGCACAGGTGCGCCCGACTGGGCAGGCCCATTGTGGTGCATCGTGAATGCGGTGGCAAAAAATCGCCAAAAAAGTTTGTTCGCGCTTGAGGGGAATCGAACCCGAAACTACCTGCTCAAGTGTGCTCGCTGCTAGCCACTACAACCGAAGCGGACTTAACACTATTTGAAAGAATCCCGAACATTATTAAAAAAATTGAGTTATTTTCTGAACTTACAAACACTTTTCGACAAAGCAGAACAATTTTCCGAAATGCCAAACACATTTCAAATTTTCTGAACTTTTTTCATAAACCTGAACATTTTCCATATTTTTGAAAAAAATCAAATTGGATTTTTTAAATTATGAACGTAGTTTAAATTTTTAGAAAATTTCAAAACAGAGAACAATTTTGAAAATCCCAAACAAATTTGAAACACGAACAATTTTTATAAAAGAACAAAAATTAATAAATCATAACATTTTTTGAAATTTGTGAACAATTTTTGAAAATAGGAATATTTTTTGAAATCCTGACCATTATTTAATAAGGTCTGAAAAAATGAACAAAAATATTTTGAACAATTTCTGGAAAATAGGAACATTTTTTTTTCCAAAATGTGAACATTTTTTGAATTTATGAGCAATTTCCGAAAACACGAGCAATTTTTTAAGTTTCTGAACAATTTTTGAAACATTAATTTTTTTACAAAAGAAATAAAATTTTGAAGAAAGAAACGAGAAAAATAAACATAAAAGGAAAAGAAAAGAAAAAAGAAAGTAAGAAATAAAAGAAAATAGAAAAAACAGGAAGCCGGCTCAGGGAACGTTTAAAACAAAAAAAGCTGGGAGACTCTACAAGTTTCCCAAAATTGAAAACGCTGGAACGGGTTAAGGGGCCGGCCCAGGTTACCGCTTGATCGGCACCTCTGTGCGAAGGTCGACTGTTCGACACAAAACTCGTCAAATAGGGTATTCCCTGTGAATCACCCCCCTCGATACCTCCTAGATGCCGCTCTCTGCAGAAAATAGTTGGCATTTCGCACAGCGGGTCTTCGACTGGGATAGCCCATGAACGCCACGAACTTGTAATGTAGCTCCAATTTTTTTGAACTCCCAGGAAATCAAACCATGAATCTCGCACAACAGACCACACGCTCCATTTGGGTATGCTATTTCAGAGGATATATGCGAACATATGAATCAGATATGAGATATTCTTAGTCCCTTTTACACAAGGAAGGGAGTCAATGGTCGCGATGAGCTTCCACTGCACTTTGAACACTTGAATGGCGAGCTGCTTGGGGTTCAGCCTGTTGATGTCACAACCTTAGCATTCAGAGTACTGATCCGTTGTTGCTTTGGTCTGACCTCCTGCATGACTAGAGCAACTTTTAGCAAAGGAGTCTACTCGACTACAAAGTCTTTGAACTTGGATGGACCATCACTTCTTTTTTATACTAAAGATTTTTATTTCATCAAAATTTATATTGTCACCAAACATATCCATTTTATACTCATACAACCTTCGACATAATATATTAAATAGTATCTTCAAGTATATAATTAATGAGAACTATATTACAGTGCCTATTTTCATAAATTATTAAGCCAATATTATTTTATCTTGTTAATTTAGTTTGACATATATAGGAGAAACCTTTGCTCACCACATTAATATATGAGCATGTCAAAACAATCAAGTTAACCCCGAAAACTAGTTGATGCTTCTAGTATTTTTAGTGCACTTATATGTGTACTCTCATATAGTGTTCTTAAATATCTACACAACTTGGTCGAGAGCGTTAGATTTATGAATGTTACAAATGATTCTGAGAGGTTTCTAGAGTATAGAACTACCTTATTTTGGTGTGAAATAAATAGCTCTTAGGGTATGAGGTGACAACAAGCAATTTGTCCTCGAACCCTCTCTGCCACTCTTGCTTGTTGATAGTGTTGGTTTCTTGGTCAACATAGTTCTTTCTTCACATGCATCACAGTACTTGATATTGAGACCACCGTAATATCGCTTGTAACACGCATGTGTATTCTGAACACAAACTTATTCATGTTGTCATGTTGCTTGTTTAATTATGTATATTTTTGTACACAAAACAACTAATGTAAGCTGTCTAAATTATGTACCCAACGCAGAGATAGAAGCAACTTAACCCCTCTCAAATTAGCTTGGAACCGAGCTTCTAATATAGGCTGATATGACCCAAAATCTGAACAATATCATTTCGAAAGTTCATTTTCATAGAAATTAATCCATGTATCGACCGACATTGCCAATGTTTAACATGATATATATGTTTATTTTGAGTTCATCAAGCTATCAAATTTATGCATGTTTATTTTGTAACGACACTTGTCTAATTCTAATATTACATTAAGGATTGCATGGGTTTTTTCTTTCTTTCCAAATCAGAGCTAGTCAAAACCCTTGGAATCACTTATTTGTTATGCTCAAGCACTTTTATTTTCCATTTATTTGCTTTAACGAGGGACTGTACAGACAAAAATAACCAAACACACATATATTTTCCCGTTGTAACTACATAATCATATATATCATCTAATATCCGGCATCAAATATGGTGAAGCCAAACATTCCTCAAAGCCAACCTCTGGTTAATCCTCTCGAGCACAAGGCAGTCTAGCAAGATATTTTTGGTCTGCAAACGCTGTTTTTGAAATAATATAGTACGTTAAAAATGATGAATGTACAAGCCAGATTGCTTCATGCGATACTGATAGGCACACACCCGTTGTTAAGTGGTTGGGTCCCTGTAGATAAAGGAACCATACAGAGAGTACTTAGTGCATGTATGACGGGGTAACATCAGTCTTACTTTATAGAACGGGTCTTTGGAATCTAGGTACACTGGAACCCACTTCATAAAACTTTGAAAAATAGTATTTGTAAGTTTGAAAATTTTAAAAAATGTTCCCACACATAGGTATTGGTTAGAAATTTACACATGTATATTTTAATGAAGGTATATGAGAACATGAGGATGCTACAGTTTAAGTTGTGGACGTTAAACTCTAGCATTTCTTGTTTTCATGCATGTTTCAAAGTGTCATATTATTTTACAAAAAATGCATGGGAAAGTTTCAACTCAATACATATGTGCTTGTTTATTTAGAATTTTTGAAACTTACAAATTCATTTTTGCCAAATTCTAGAAAGTGAATACACCATAAACCATGATTACTCTAGTATTGTTTCTCTTCTTTTAGTGAAGTGGAATAGAATAATCTTCTAGAATAAAGAAATGTCTTGTTTTAACCAATCGGCACGTTAGTACAAGATGTTTTTCCTCCATTATGCAGTAAGTTCTCTCTTAGTCACAAGTTTTATAATAAATTGTAATCACGACACAATTCTTTTGGCATGCAAGAATTGTTTACTAGAGACAACTCTAAGACTATCCATTGTGGGGAGTAACTTAGACTAGTAATATGTATATGGTTTTACTACCTCTACAGTGGGAAGTAACATATGTGTGGTGTCATGCAAAACTTTATTTCTGCACAAAAAAACATGGTAGTTCTGCTAAAAACAACATCAGTCCGGGTTAGTTTTATTCAAATCATGCAAATTAGAGTCCAAAACAAGAGGAAAAGTAGATACGACGGAGACGTATCACGCCACGGCCGTTGTAATTGTCTGTGGCATTGCAGGTGGCGGTGCTCCCGTTGGTGACGTCCAGATGTAGTCCCCCCAGTTGCTATCCTCGCAGTTTAAGGTGACATCCAGATGCAGCTGGACGCACTTGATGCGGCAGCCACCATCTGAAAGTGCTAGTTATCGACTAGAGGGGGGTGAATGGGCGTTTTTTTATGAAAGTCTTCAAAACATGAGGTCTTTGAAGACAACAGATAAAGTGAACCTATATGATATGCAGCGGAAGATGAACTACACTAAGCAAGCCATAGTCAATTGATCAATACAGTGAAAGCACGAAGACTATTAGCAGCTAGGTAGTATGGATCGGAATGGAAGATAGTATGAAGCCAAACAGATAATAGTCTTCACACAGTGAAGTCCAACTAATCAGGCAAGCAAGCAAAGACTTCACGAAGACAAACTGAAATGTAAAAGGGTAGGGATAGAACCAGTGGCTTGGTGAAGACAATGATTTGGTAGACCAGTTCCAGTTGCTGTGACAACTGTACGTCTAGTTAGGGAGGCTGAGATTGAACTCAGAAGACCGTGTCTTCACCTTATTCCCCTTGAGCTAAGGACACCCAGTCCTCGCCCAATCACTCTGATAAGTCTTCAAGGTAGACTTCCAAACCTTTACAGACTCCATTCACTGGCGATCCACAATGACTCTTGGACCCTCAGAATGTGACGCCTAACCGGCTGGAGGATGCACAGTCCTCAAGTGTAACAAGTCTTCAGGTCATGCGGACAGAAAGACTTCAGTGATGCCTAACACTCTTTGGCTCTGGGTGTTTTGGGCTTTGTCCTCGCAAAGATCTCTCTCTCAAAGGCTTCGGAGGTGGGTTGCTCTCAAACGACAAAAGCCGTGCACTAACTCTGAGCAGCCACCAATTTATGGTGTAGGGGGTGGGCTATTTATAGCCTGGAGGCAACCCGACATGATGTCCGAAATGACCCTGGGTCACTAAGGAACCGACACGTATCCAACGGGCGGATTTCAAACACACGCGGCAGCTTGGATTGGGCTACAAGCAAAGCTGACTCATCCAACTCTGGATAATATTTGCTCTCATTGTCTTCGCTCGAAGACATAGGATTTTGGTTGAGCATCACGTCAGTCTTCTGACTTTGTTCACTTGGACCCCACTTAACAGTACGGTGGTTCCTATGACTCAATAAAGAAGAAAATGAAACTACGAAAGAAACTATGTCTTCGCACTCCATAGTCTTCAAGTGAGTGCCTTCACAGGTCATTATCTTCAACGTGAATGTCTTCACGAACCACCATTATCTTCAATGTCTTCATACAATTTTAGGGGTCATCTCTGGTAGGTAAACCGAACCAGTGAGGGACTTCTATCTGTGTTATCCTGCAATTCTCACAAACACATTAGTCCCTCAACTACGTTTGTCGTCAATACTCTGAAACCAACTAGGGGTGGCACTAGATGCACTTACAATCTCCCCCTTTTGTGATTGATGACAAACTAGTTGAAGTTTTCAACGGGGATAGAAATATGTGAAAGTTAAAGTACGTGATCATTGTCTTCATAAGTTGAGAGAGGCCCCCCTAAAGATGTGCATATAAATGTTTTGCTTTTGAATGCAAATGCACATGGCAGGTTTTACTTTGTGGAGATCCTCTTCAACACATGAAGATAATTCATCATGCATACATGAGAGTAATGAAGGTAATGAAATGCATAATGAGAAATGGGCGTCTGCAGAATGACTTCATGCGGAATTTATCATCGCATCATAAGGTAGCAGCAAGAGTGGCAAACGACCATCAAGTTTAAGTGTTACAACTCAAAACTAGCAGTTTCAAGAACGAGAGTTGTAAGAACTTAGCAAAATAAGCAAAGATAAGCACCCGACCCATATATGGACCCGCTTGAAGACTATCAACTCATATGCTTCTCCCCCTTTTGTCTGTAAGGACCAAAAAGGTTTGAAGACATACAGAACCTACTCGTACACAGTTGGTGAAGATGTTGGGCAGCAGGGTGGACATTGGAGTTTGGTGGTGCAGAGTGGCCTGATGCAGAGTCCTGGTGAAGTGAAGCCATCGCTGGTGAAGTGGCGTCATCCTCTTCATCTATGACTCGTGCAACCACAGTGGAGCCAAAGATGAATAGTCTGAATCTTCAAGTGATGGAGTTGGATGCCAACTTGCAGATTATGGAGGCCTGGAGTCAAAGTTGAATCGTTCAGTGAAGCCATCTGCTTGAAGATCATCTTCAGAACAGAGCATTGTTAGACTCTTCCAAGACCGCTGACAAGCTTCATGTGCGACAAAGGAATTCTTGGTCACAAGGTTGCGAATGCGATTTATATCAACAAGAAAGCTCTGCATCTGGCGCTTCAGCCAGTCATGATGCCTATCTTGCTTCTGGTGAAGTGATACAAGAAGCTCTCTATCATTCAGGACATGAGCATGCTTCTGAGGCCTTTGTGCTACCGTGTTGGCTGTTGCATCCGTGTTGGCACGATGCCGCAGACGAGGCTGACCAGCAAGAGGACCACCAGGAGCAGGGGTTAGGCACATGAACACCTTCAATTGGCTGTGAGAAGCTTTGAAATGCGGCACTATCTTCGCGTATTGGCTCCTTGGCAGGCACAGGATAAATGGCTTCGTGAGACATGTCAACTTCAGGCAAGAATACAACATGGTTGTGAGCTGAAGCTTGATAGTTAATGGTTGAGTGAAGCTTTATCAGCCGCATGACCCATGGAGCATAGAACTTGAGGCCAAAAAGATCAATTCCTGAAGCTGCCCACTGTCTGATGAAGAAATCTTGAGTGTTGAATCTGATGCCATTGATGATGTAGAAGACCAATGTCTTCATGGTGCCTTCAAGCTTGGCGTCAGGAGAATATCCCTTGATAGGCCACAGAGTACGCCTCAGAATATGATATATGGTGCGGGGCAAGTACTCGAGGTCTTTGACAAATAATTCCTTGGGATATTTAGCATCAATGGGCAAAGGCTTCATCATACCGAGCATTTGACTCATGTTTGGCTCAGGCTTCTGGAAAATGCTCTGCAGTTCGCGTTCGTACAATTGACAACCTGGCTCATACAGATCACTAGGAGTGGGCAGGGAAGTTAGCTCAATTATATCCTGAGCTTTGGCTTCATGATGAACATCTCCTGTCATCCACTCAAGGACCCATGTCTTCGGATCCCTGTTGTAGCCTCTAATGTGCAGAGTAGCATAGAACTACAGAAGAAGCTCCTCGTTCCAATGCTCCTTGTCAGTGAGAAATGGGAGCAGACCAACTTCGCGGAAGCAATCAAGATCCTCTTCAAGGCATGGAAGCCCAGCAATGGCATCACAGTCAAGACACTCATGAGGAAAAATCCTGTCTTGATTGTATAGAATGCATGAGTAGTAGCTACGTTGCCGATGGCTCCAAAACCTATCTGAGGAGATATTTGGCTTCTTATATGGATTCTTGGCAGAGTCGAAGAAGGTATTGTGCTCTCTGAAGCTTAGCACACTGAAGGAGCCTTGGGTAGTCACGACACCTGGAAGCCTTGGCAGCTTGGGCTTCGGCTTCTGTGTTTGAGGCATTTGCTCCACGTGATAGTCATATTGTGGACCAGGAGCAGTGGGTGGTATCAAGATAGGCCACCGGAACGTAACAAGCTCACCATGATTGTATGCACGTTCCATGGTGTGAGGCACACGAAGAGGAATGGCCACATCCGAGGTGGATGGTTGTGCATTATCTTCAGTGGCAACAATGACTTCGGGCTGCACAATATCTTTAGCCAGGACAACGTCATTGGCTTCAGTGGTGGTAGTGGCAGCCGCATTTGTCTCAACATCAGTGGCTTCATGGACTGGAGGGTCTGGCACAATCACATCTTCTTCCTGAACAACAGGATCGCTGGTAGGGGAATAACTTCACGATCTTCTTCTTTTTGTTCATCGGCTGATGCAGCCGGAATATCTTCAGCCTTTTTGGCTTCAGATCCTTGTGCAGTTGCTGAAGGGATGGCTTCAGGAAACACTTGACGTGCCACTGAGCTTGTGTTTTGCACATCCTCTTTAGGAATGCTTGACATGGAGACCGACGGCCTAGGGCCTCTGCGAAGCCTTCGAAAAGAGGGCGATGCTTTCGGTGAAGGGGTGGTCTTCTCCATGTCTTCTGGAGTCTCTTGAGGCGTCTCAATATCGGAGTGGTGACATGAACGGGTGGAGTGGGGGGAATGACTTCATGCAATGGGGAGTTGGGATGTTGCTCTTCCCAGAACACATCTTGTGTGATTGGCGTCATGGGACCGCCAATGCTTATCAGTTCACTGCTCATAGGAGCAGGCGATGATACCGGGTTGGGCTCGAGCTGAGGAAGGACTTCATCATCATCAACATTGTCATCTTGACAAATGTCTTCAGCTGCGGTGGAGTCAGCAGTTGGAATGTCTTCAGATTCATGAGCCTCTGTGGAAGCAGGCTCATGCACAACGAGATGACGCTCGCGATTGGTGGAGGCTGGTAGGGCAACAGAAATAGGTTCAACATTCAATGGCTCTTGGGGAGCGGCACGGGCTTGGCGTGAAGACTTTGTCTTTAGCTTCTTTTGTGAGGGAGCAGCCTCAGAGGTATCATGGTGGTTCCTCTTCTTGGCTTCAGCCTCAGCCAGCTTAGTTTTCTTTCATTCAGAAGCTGTAGAAGGGGCCTTTGGCTTCATGCCAGTCATACTGGTAGGGAAGACAATGCTTGGCCTTTCCTGCCTTGGGGCTTCGGGTTCAGCTTCAGCTGGCTTCCTCTTCTTCTTGGCAGCCAGCTTGGGGTAGATGCCTGGTCGCCCAAGAGCCTTTCTCTTCACAGCCTCATTGTGAGCCTGAACGCATTTTTCAGCATAATATTTCATGCGCTCACGAGAGCCTTTGGCTTCTTCACGCTTCTTCTTGAACTGAGCCTTGAGGTCAATCATCATTTGCTTGAAATTTTGAGCGTCAGCAACACTGAGCTTGGCCATGTGCTTCTTGAACTGGGCCTTCTCATAGTCAATTTCGTTCTCCAGCTCAACAATTTTGTGAGCTATAGCAAGCTCCTCGGCTATGCTGCCTTGAAATGTGACACTAATGTCAATGGGCAGCTACAGATCGTCAATGGTGAGAGAAGGATCTTCAAACCATTCATCAATGTAGTTGTTGAGTATATCTGCATTACGAATCTTTGAAGATTTCGGCCTCTTGCTTGCTCTTGATAAGCATTTCCAGAGCATCATCAGCAAGATCTTCATTACTTGTCAGATCAATAACATTCTCTTCATTGCACAGAATGCTAGCTGGTGTAAGGTCATGCCCAGAAATCTTCTTGGGATTCCTGGACTTCTTGGAGATGCGGGATTGATCTTCGGACTGCACACTGGATTCAGGAGGTGCAGATTTCAATGGCTTCACTCTTGAAGATTTTGGTGCAGTAGCAGAAGCCTTTGACTTTTTCTTTGGCTTCGGGGACTCTGAAGCATCCTCAGCTTCCTCTTCTGCAGCAGATTGATCAACTGTGGCACTTTGTGCAGCATTATGGGAGAGAAGCCCATCGAAGCTACTGGAGGGGCCAATGATATTCTAATTGGCTTCACGACTGCCATCTGGCCTTGGAGCAGCTAGACCAGGGTTGAAGTTAAGTATGAATTCCTTCTTGTTCTTAGCTGCAGAAGCCTTTGCAAACAGATAATTTTTCTCAAACAGTTCCTCTTCACGACACCATCGGAGACTGTATGGGTCAGCATCTTCAGGTTGAGGTCCTCGGACCATGCAAGGATAGAAGCCCTTGGCCATGGCTTCAGCCTTGGTCATGGGCTGCAGCTTCTTGTAGAGGATATCGCCCCACGGGTGCCATATAGCATTTTTAGCAGAGTATTCTGGAGTCACGAAGCAATACAGAAACCATTGTTCTGCCCAGTATCTTCGAATCCATTGGATTCTGGACTTGCACTGTGTATAGGTTTCATCTGGATCAGACTTGTATAGTTCATAGAGATCTGGAGGCAGATCCAAAGCAGTATTGTTACGGTGTTGCCTGCCACCTTTCTTTGCAGATTTGTCAGACGCCATTGGATTCAGACTGAAAGGCTTCACAACTGTGTTTGGCTTCCGACGACTGGTCAGGCAGGAACTGGCTTCAGGTGATTCAATGTGGTGCTGTAAGAACTCTGCAAATGAATGCAGACTATGAGAACCAAGGGATTCTCCCACAGACATGTACTTGTGACAGCATTAGAGATGCGAGGGAAGGGGAAGAGGTCATATGCATTCTCAGAAGATTTCAAAGATAAATCAGTTTGAAGACATTGACCTCATAGCGCGAAGACATTCACTTATCGATGTGAGTTGATTCCAGATTTGTACGAATCCATGAATAAGTACAAGTGAGGAATCTAACTAGTTGCAATGCATAAGTGAACATACTTGCAAGTTATGAGATGCAGAACCAGAAGAATATAGATCTGTAAGTGTAGAAATAGCTTTTGGAAGATGTGGATGGATTCAATGGATCGAAAATACGGTAAAAAGCGAGTTTTATTTACCGCACGACAAACTGCTAGACGAGGCGGACGGAGGCCGAGCAGTCTGATCTTCCGTGCCCTAACTTGGCGGCAGAAAACACCTAAGGCAACGGCGGAGATGACGATGTTCGCGGCCGGCGTGAAGATGACATCGGAGAGGTTCTGGCAGCTAAGCGCTTCGTCTCCGGCGTCGACGGGTGCTAGCGGAGGCGCTAGGGTTTAAGTGAGATGGCGAGATGGAAGAAGAGATAATGACCGCGTGGGGTGAAGTATTTATAAGGAGAAGGGTCGGTGCAGTGCAATTACGCAGGTGCCCCTGGCGGTTCACACTTGGTGGACACGTGGCAAACATGCAACATATCGAAGGTTGAGCCATGTTCCCACGCGCGCCTGGTTTGTCGGGTGGTCGTTCCGGCTTCTCCGGTATTCAGGCAAAAGAGGTAAGAACATTAAAACCAGTTTTAAATGTGTGTCTCTGTATCTTCAGCTGACAAGGACACAATGAAGACATACGACATGTGTCAACATAATGCATATGAAGAGACAAAGAGAATTTGAGGGATAAGCATAGAGGGGATTAGGGTCCGATCACATTCACTTAGCTCAGAAAATGGAAAATTTAAGACATAGCTATAAGTGAATGATGTGGAGGACAGAACACATATATATGTATACCAGTGAAGACCAAGACAACATTGTGAAGATAAACCTTGAATATAAACCAATGTTGAAGACAAACAAAAATATGAAGATAATGCAACCATGACGCCAAATGTAAATCTTCAAGAAAGTGTGGTGGTGGCGTTACCCACCGTATAGGAAATATTAGACCCAAACACGGCGCACAATTATCGTGGCGCTCCGAAGTTATATTCCACATTAATGCATTCACACTTAGAGGGTAAGTCTTCATGAATTGAAGATATACGTTACTTCGTGTGTTGTACATCTAAGTCATCAATATGCATAAGCGTTAGGGTGTGTGTCCATTCACAGGACATTCGAGGATTCTAAGATATTTGGCTCACACCGCAGCTTGCAAAACCTTTTCTCATCCAAGGGCTTCGTGAGGATATCTGCCAATTGCTCTTCAGTGTTGACGTGAATGATATCAATGTCTTCATGACATGATCTCTGAAAAAGTGATGACGGATCTGAATGTGCTTTGTCTTCAAGTGATGAACTGGGTTGTTGGCAATCTTGATGGCGCTTTCATTGTCGCAGTAGAGTGGCACATGCTTCAGGTTGATGCCATAATCCTTGAGAGTTTGCTTCATCCAGAGAAGCTGAGCGCAGCAAGATCCAGCAGCAATGTATTCAGATTCAGCAGTGGAGAGTGATACACAGTTCTGCTTCTTTGAATACCAACAGACAAGAGTTTGTCCAAGAAAGTGACATGTGCCTGATGTGGACTTGTCACCAGCATAATCAGCATATGAGAATCCAACTAGATCAAACTCTGAGACCTTTGGATACCATAATCCCAGCATTGGGGTGTGAGCCAAATATCGAAGAATTCACTTCACCGCGAGGTGATGCGATTCCTTTGGTGCCATTTGGAATCAGGCACACATGCAAACGCTAAGCATTATATCAGGCCTAGATGCACATAAGTACAATAAAGAACCAATCATGGAGCGGTATACCTTTTGATCGAACTCTTTACCATTGTCGTCGGGGCCCAATTTACCTTTGGTTGGCATTGGCGTCGTGTACCCTTTGCAGTCTTGCATTCCGAACTTCTTCAGGTAGTCTTTGAGATATTTCTCTTGTGATATGAAGATACCATTTCTCTGTTGACGGATTTGAAGACTAAGAAAGAATTTCAGCTCCCCCATCATGGACATCTGATATTGCTCTTGCATCATGTGCCCAAACTCATCGCTATATCTCTTATCAGTGCAGCTGAAGATAATGTCATCCACGTAGATTTGGCATACAAATAGTTCACCATCATATGTCTTCGTGAAGAGAGTGGGATCTAGAGAACAAGGTTTAAAGCATTTGCTCTTCGGGAGATCTTTGAGTGTGTCATACCAAGCGCGAGGTGCTTGTTTGAGACCATACAGTGCCTTGTTGAGCTTGTATACCATGTCAGGACGCTTTGGATCTTCAAAACCAAGAGGTTGAGCAACATACACTTCTTCTTCAATTTTTCCATTGAGGAAGGCACTCTTCACATCCATTTGGTACAGAAGAATGTTGTTGTGGTTAGCATAGGCTAGTAGTATACAATGGCTTCAAGCCTAGCCGCAGGTGCAAAGGTTTCATCAAAGTCAATTCCTTCCACTTGTGTGTAACCTTGAGCAATGAGACGAGCCTTGTTTCTGACAACTTGACTATGCTCATCTTGCTTGTTGTGATAGATCCATTTGGTGCCAATAATATTGTGCTTGCGGGGATCAGGACGCTTAACTAGCCCCCAGACGTTATTTAGCTCGAACTGTTGAAGCTCTTCTTGCATAGCTTGAATCCATGAAGGTTCCATGAAGGCTTCATCAACTTTCTTGGGTTCAGATATAGAGACAAATGCAAAATGCCCACAGAAGTTTGCTAGCTGTGTTGCTCTTGAACGAGTGAGTTGACCAGGTGCATTGATACTATCAATAATCTTCTCAATCTGGACTTCATTTGCAACCCGAGGATGAACTGGGTGAAGATTTTGCCCTTGCTGATCGTTATCTTCATCTTAGACATTGGCTTCAGGATGAGCATTGTCTTCCTGTTGATTAGGTCTTAAATAATGATTTCCTCTTCAGCCTATTCCTCGGCAGGTATGATTTCTCCAGTACCCATTAGCTTGATAGATTCACTTGGTGTAGCTTCATCTAGCACATTTGACAGGTGCTCTCTTTGCGAGCCATTAGTCTCATCGAACCGCACATCTACAGTTTCAACCACTTTATAGTGAAAGAGGTTGAAGACTCTGTAGTTGTGCGAATCCTTTCCGTAGCCAAGCATAAAACCTTCATGTGTTTTCGGTGCAAATTTTGAAGTGTGATGCGGACCCTTGATCTAGCACCTAGCACCAAAGACCTTGAAATAGCTAACGTTAGGCTTCTTACCAGTCAGAAGTTCATAGGATGTCTTCTTGAAGAACTTATGAAGATAAACTTTGTTGATGATGTGGCAAGCAGTATCAATGGCTTTAGGCCAGAACTTCCTTGGAGTCTTGTACTCATCAAGCATTGTGCGTGCCATCTCAATGAGAGTTCTGTTATTGCGCTCCACGGTGTTGTTCTAATGAGGTGTGTATGGAGCAGAGAATTCATGTGTGATGTCCAATGTATCAAGATAAGTGTCGGGGCCGGTGTTCTTGAATTCTATGCCATTGTCACTCCTGATGTGCTTGATCTTGATGCCATAATTGGTCATGGCACGATTGGCGAAGCGTCTGAAGACATCCTGCACTTCAGTCTTGTAGAGAATTATGTGCACCCAGGTGTATCTCGAGTAGTCATCAACAATGACGAAGCCATAAAGATGTGCAGTGGTAGTAAGGGTAGAGTAATGAGTAGGGCCAAATAAATCCATGTGTAGCAGCTCGAAGGGGCGTGATGTAGTCATGATTGTCTTCGAGGGATGTTCATCTTCCCAGCTTCACAAGCACTACATACATGATCCTTCTTGAACTTGACGCCCTCGATGCCAATGATATGCTTCTTCTTCACGAGAGTGTGCAAGTTCCTCATGCCCGCATGTCCTAGCCTGCGATGCCAAAGCCAACACTCTGAAGCTTTTGCTAGAAGACATACAACAAGTTGTGGTCCCGCGGAGAAATCTACCATATACAGATCATCTCTTTGATAACTTTCGAAGACTAGAGATTTGTCAGATTCCATAAGCAGAAGGCAACGATATTTTCCAAATATCACAATCATGTTCAGATCACAAAGCATTGAGACAGACATTAAGTTGAATCCAAGGGATTCGACAAGCATCACTTTATCCATGTGCTGATCCTTTGAGATTGCAACTCTACCTAGGCCCAATACCTTGCTTTTACAACCGTCAGTGAATGTGATGTGACTTTTAGTAGATGGACGTAGGGTTGAATCCATGAGAAGCATTCGATCACCAGTCATGTGGTTAGTGCATCCACTGTCCATTATCCACTCAGTAGCTTTCGGAGTCGTACCCTACAGTGCAGTTAGCGGGATAGGCTTCACCAAAGTATTGCTAAGCACAAACATATAACGAACAAGCATACTATCAAAGTTAAGATTCTTGTTTGGTAAGATAGGATGCTCGTCAAGAAACCCTGGGATGAAATAAATGTAAGACCATTTGGCACTTTATCTTGCGTCCCACAAGATGTTTTAGGTCCCCAGCATTGGCGTCAGACGTCTTTGATTTCCTGCTGGAGACCTTTCCCTGCAAGAGAAAGTTAATTCTTCTTAACCACCCACATCTTCTGGGGTGGCTTAGAAGCAATGAGTCTAAGTGTAGCATCTGAGAACTTTGGCTTTGGAGCCCTAGCAAATAGTTTTGCAGGAGGTGAATAATACTCATAAGAATATGCAGAAAAGTTCTTTGATTTGTGAACATAGCGGTTAGAAGAAACACGCTCATATTCATGAGTCTGATGATAGTTTCCCTACAAAACATTGGCGTTAGGGTGACCTTCTGAGGTCCTCTGTCTGTATGAAGGCTTTGGGCCATGTAAAGCCTGTGGTCTGGGGTTTGTCTTCTTCCCAGGAGGTGTCATGATGACTGATGTCTACGACGAAACTTTATTCTTGTAGACACGTGTTGGGCCTCCAAGCGCAGAGTTTTGTAGGATAGTAGCAATTTTCCCTCAAGTGGATGAACTAAGGTTTATCAATCCGTGGGAGGTGTAGGATGAAGATAGTCTCTCTCAAACGACCCTGCAACCAAATACAAGAAATCTCTTGTGTCCCCAACACACCCAATACAATGGCAAATTGTATAGGTGCACTAGTTCGGCGAAGAGATGATGATAAAAGTGTAATATGGATGGTAGAAATATATTTTTATAATCTGAATAGATAAAAAACAGCAAGGTAGCAATCGATAAAATTGAGCACAAACAGTATTGCAATGCTTGAAAATGAGGCCTAGGGTCCGTACTTTCGCTAGTGCAATCTCTCAACAATGCTAATATAATTGGATCATATAACCATCCCTCAAAGTGCGATGAAGAATTACTCCAAAGTTCCTCTCTAGCGGAGAACATAAGAATAAATTGTTTGTAGGGTACAAAACCACCTCAAAGCTATTCTTTCCATTCGATCTATTCAAGAGTTCATACTAAAATAACACAAAGCTATTCTTTCTGTTCGATCTATCCTAGAGTTCGTACTAAAATAACACCAAAGCAAATTCATATTCATAATACTGAATCCAACACAAAGAATTTCAAAGAGTGCCCCAAGATTTCTACCGGGGAAACAAAGATAAGAACGTGCATCAACCCCTATGCATAGATTACCCCAATGTCACCTCGGGAATCCGCGATTTGAGTGCCAAAACATATATCAAGTGAATCAATATGATACCCCATTATCACCACGAGTATTATATTGCAAGACACATATCAAGTGTTCTCAAATCCATAAAAGTATTCAATCCGATAACAAAGAAATCTCAAGGGGAAAACTCAATTCATCACAACAAGATAGAGAGGGGAAAACACCATATGATCCGACTACATTAACAAAGCCTGCGATACATCAAGATCGTAACACCTCAAGAACACGAGAGAGAGAGATATTAAACACATAGCTACTGGTACAAACCCTCAACCCCGAGGGTGGACTACTCCATCCCTCCTCATCATGGTGGCCGCTGAGATGATGAAGATGGCCACCAGAGATGATTCCCCCTCCGGCAGGGTGCCAGAACGGGGTCTAGATTGGTTTTCGGTGGCTACAGAGCCTTGCAGCGGTGGAACTTCTGATCTAGGGTAACCCCGAGGGTTTTTGGAATTTTTTGGAATTTATAGGGTAAAGAGGGGGTGCGGGAGGCCACCGAGGTGGGCACAACCCACTTGGGCGCGCCTGGGCCCCTAGGCGCGCCCTGGTGGGTTGTGCCCCCTCGGGGCACCCCCCAGGTGCTGCTCTGGCCCATTGGTGGTCTTCTGGTCCATCAAAAATCCACAAAAAGTTTCGCGGTGTTTGCACTCCTTTAATATTGATTTCCTGCGATGTAAAAAGCATGCAAAAAACAGCAACTGGCACTTGGCACTATATCAATAGGTTAGTACCAAAAAATGATATAAATGACTATAAAACATCCAAGAATGATAATATAACAACATGGAACAATAAAAAATTATAGATACGTTGGAGACGTATCAGCATCCCCAAGCTTAATTCCTACTCGTCCTCGAGTAGGTAAATGATAAAAGCAGAATTTTTGATATGGAATGCTGCCTAACATGTCATCTCATAATCTTTTCTTTATAGCATGGACATTTGGACTTTTACATGGTTAACAGCAATAGTCTAGTTTTGACATGAGACTTAAATACTCAAGGATATCAACAAGCAACCATGTCTTCCAAAATATCAATGCTAAAATAAGTTATTCCTAGCCCATCATGCTCAATCATTGATCCATTCATGAAACACATTCGCATATTAGCTACATCCAATGCTCAAGTACGATCATAGTTGTGACGCCCCCGATTTGACCGTACACTAATCATGCACGCAAATGTGTACGATCAAGATCAGGGACTCACGGGAAGATATCACAACACAACTCTACAACATAAATAAGTCGTACAAGCATCATAATACAAGCCAGGGGCCTCGAGGGCTCGAATACAAGTGCTCGATCATAGACGAATCAGCGGAAGCAACAATATCTGAGTACAGACATAAGTTAAACAAGTTTGCCTTAAGAAGGCTAGCACAAAAGTAGCAACGATAAAAAAGGCAAGGCCTCCTGCCTGTGACCTCCTAACTACTCCTCGAAGCCGAACTCCATGTAGAATCATCCTCGGGATCTCTAGCTCCTGGACTCCAGCATCTGGTCGTGACAACCAGGTATAGAAAGGGGAAAAGAGGGAGAAAAGCAACCGTGAGTACTCATCCAAAGTACTCGCAAGCAAGGAGCTACACTACATATGCATGGGTATATGTGTAAAGGGCCATATCAGTGGACTGAACTGCAGAATGCCAGAATAAGAGGGGGATAGCTAATCCTGTCGAAGACTACGCTTCTGGCAGCCTCCATCTTGCAGCATGTAGAAGAGAGTAGATTGAAGTCCTCCAAGTAGCATCGTATAGCATAATCCTACCCGGCGATCCCCTCCTCGTCGCCCTGTTAGAGAGCGATCACCGGGTTGTATCTGGCACTTGGAAGGGTGTATTTTATTCAGTATCCAGTTCTAGTTGTCATAAGGTCAAGGTACAACTCCGGGTCGTCCTTTTACCGAGGGACACGGCTATTCGAATAGATAAACTTCCCTGCAGGGGTGCACCACATAACCCAACACGCTCGATCCCATTTGGCCGGACACACTTTTCTGGGTCATGCCCGGCCTCGTAAGATCAACGCGTCGCAGCCCCACCTAAGCACAACAGAGAGGTCAGCACGCCGGTCTAACCCTATGCGCGCAGGGGTTTGGGCCAATCGCCCTATGCACACCTGCACGTTGCGTACGCGGCCGGAAGCAGACCTAGCCTAGTGGCGTTCCAGTGCAATCCGGCGCGCGCCACTCGGTCGCTGACGTCACGAAGGCTTCGGCTGATACCACGACGCCGGGATACCCATAACTACTCCCGCGTAGATGGTTAGTGCGTATAGACCAAATGGCCAGACTCAGATCAAATACCAAGATCTCGTTAAGCGTGTTAAGTATCTGCGAACGCCGACCAGGGCCAGGGCCACCTCTCTCCTAGGTGGTCTCAACCTCCCCTGTCGCTCCGCCACAAAGTAACAGTCGGGGGCCGTCAGGAACCCAGGCCCACCTCTACCGGGGTGGAGCCACCTGTCCTTTCAGCCCCCTCATCAGAATCACTTGCGGGTACTCCTCGAGCCGACCCGACTTTAGTCACCACATGTGTCATGTATATAATGTATATAGTATATACCCGTGATCACCTCCCGAAGTGATCACGGCCCAGTAGTATAGCATGGCAGACGGACAAGAGTGTAGGGCCACTGATGGAACACTAGCATCCTATACTAAGCAGTAGGATAGCAGGTAAGGGTAACAACTGTAGCAACAATGACAGGCTATGCATCAGGATAGGATTACCGGAAAGCAGTAACATGCTACACTACTCTAATGCAAGCAGTATAGAGAAGAGTAGGCGATATCTGGTGATCAAGGGGGGGCTTGCCTGATTGCTCTGGCAAGAAGGACGTGTCGTCAACACCGTAGTCGAACTGGGGGTCGCCGGCAGTCTCAGGCTCTACCGGAAAGAAGAGGGGGGAAGAAACAGTAAATACATAGCAAGCAAGTGCATAAAAGGACAACAGGCGGAGCTAGACGTGTTCTAACGCGGTATGAGGTGATACTGGTGAAGGGGGGAAACATCCGGGAACGTATCCCCGGTGTTTCACGTTTTCGGACAGATGAACCGGAGGTGAAATGTTACAGGTTTGCTATGCTACGGATGTGTGGCGGACGAACGGGCTGCGTATCCAGATTCGTCTCGTCGTACTGAGTAACTTTCATGTACAAAGTATTTTCATCTGAGCTACGGTTTATTTTATATTAATTTTAAAAGATTTAAATCATTTTTAGGATTAATTTAATTATTTTAATTCAACATTATCCAGAATAGTGTTTGCTGATGTCAGCATGACGTCAACATGACAACAGCAGTCAACAGGGGAGTTGACTGGTCAACTGACGTGTGGGTCCCGTTCGTCATTGACTGTTTAGTCTAATTAGGGTTTAACTAATCTAATTGCTATGTAATTAAACTAACTAGTTAATTAGATTAATTAATTAGGATTAATTAACTTAATTAATTAATTAATTAATTATTATTTATTTATTTATTTTGTTAACATTATTTTAATTCTCTTTTCTTTTGTTTTCAGAAAAGGGGCGTGGGGCCCATAGGCCAGTGGCCCAGGGGGCCACGCAGTTAACGGGCGAAGGGGGTTATCGGGCGCGGGTGTGCGCCCGCACGACGAGGCGAGCTGGGCGCGCGGGCGCCGGGGCGCCAGCGGCCAGGGGCGATAGAGGACGTGGCCCGGCAAGGGCGACCGCGACCAAAGGCAGGCGGGCGCGCGTGGGCCGTAGCGGGGCTGTCCGCAGCGAGGTCGCAGCGGCGCAGGGGGGTGTCGACGGTGGCCGGAGATGGGAGCGAGGCACGGGCGGCGCGGGAAGGAGCCGTGGGTATGGCAGCTGGGGGAGCAGCAACAGCTGCAGCAAAGAGCAAAGGGGGAGCCGGCGCGGGCGGCGAGCAGGTGGAGGAGCGGCGCGGGGCGGCTGCGGCATAGGGGCGCGGGGCCGTGGGCGCCAAGGTGGGCGGGAACGGCGGCCAGCGAGGGGGCCGTGGGCGAGCAGTGGGCGCGGCCAACGGGCGGCGGCCAGCGCCGGGTGTGGCGGGGCGCAACACGGGGCGGGCAGGCGTGACCAAACGAGGCCCAAGGCCAGGCAGGTCGCGCGGGCGACGCGAGCTTTGGCCATGGCATCTGATGCGTGATGCCGGGTTGTACGGCGATGGATCGAGGTCGGGAGGAGGGGGAACCGGACGAGATGGTCATCGTGAGTTTGATGGCGAGGTTGGGAAGGCCGGAGGTGGACCGGAGCGACGGGTGCGGCGACGACTGACGGCGGCTACGGTGGGGCTCGACGGACCTAGGCCTACGTTGCGTCTGCGAGCGAACGAAGAGGGGGAGGAGATGCACGAGCTCACCCCGGAGCTGGTGGCGTGCTCAGACGCGTCGGGGAGGGCTGGAGGCGGCGGATCGACGTGGGGCAGTGGCGAACAGCGCCGGAGAAGACCGAAGCGCGTGTCGACGATGCAGCTCCATGGCTCCGATCCAGCACGTGCAGGTGATGAGGACGAGGCAGCGGTGCTTCCGGAGACGTCGGCGAGGCAAGTGGGGCTCGGTGGCAACGCGGGCAGCCAGGCGACGGAGACGACAGAGGTGGCCATGGCGGGTGAAGAAGCAGCGAAGCGAGGGGAGGGGGAAAAGATCCTGGCCTTGTCCAGGGCATTGATGCTGGCGATCTTATCCCCTCCAGGTGGCCTGTAGCGACGCGATGGCGAGATGGTGTGGCAGAAACGTCGTCCAGGCTCGGGCGCCATCGACAGTTGGGCAACTTGGGAGCGGGCTGGGCCTGTACTGCTCCAACAGGCCTAAGTGCACACTGGCCCGACTATTCTTTTTTGATAAGTATTTATTAAGTTAGCTACTGATTGGCATTTGTTTGACCACCAAATGACTTTTGTAAAAATATTCAACTGGTCTAAACAAATACTAGGCATTATCTAATATTGCCGCAAAAAGTTTGGAGTTTGTTTGAAATTAAACAACTTATGTTTGCATTTAAATGGTTCTGCTAAGTGTTGTTGGGCTACTTATTAATTTCCAAGGGATTCACCTGAGATTCAAATGAAGTCGGTTTCATCACTGCAATGATCATGGGGATTTATAGAATAGTGTGAACATTTTAGTTTTACTGTTCGAAGAAATAATTTATTTGACTTTATTTCAAATTTGAAAATGGCTTTGGATTTTGGACAGGTGGCAAGCTACATAGTAATCATGATGACATGGCCACCATTAGGGGGAGATTACTGTAGCGAGATTCTCGGGGTGTTACAAATCTCCTCCACTACAAGAAATCTCGTCCCGAGATTTAAGTGGGGAATTAAAGAGTAACTTCGGGAGAACTGACCCTTATAGGGTTAATTATCTGGTGAACAATTCAGGGAATGAGGCAGAAGTATCTCTCGAGTTGAAACTTAATAAAACATCGAGAGCAAAGTATGAAGGTACAATAGGAAGTTACAACCGAATGGACAAACGATTGATACCTGAACAGAGTGTGAGAAATGGGTTCAGAGCATGGGGAATAGATCATCTCTCGAAAGGTGGCTCGTGACATGATACGAAGCCAAATGCAAGAATATTTCGGAATCAAAAGATGTACAGGAGAATCAGGTTCCGATCTTGTGGAGCTGTGGGTTATGGGCCCACCATGTGGTGGAAAGTAGGAAGGAAGCTGACATCTTGCACGGTCACGATAGCGAGGCATGTCAGAGGAAAACCTGTCAGTAATGGTGGCAACAACGTTGGTACCAAGGGCGAGGGATGAAGAGAACCATCTTCCTGCTCGTTGAAACGAGGCGGACCAGTAGGCAAAGTTCTCGTCCATCGGTGGTTACCGGATTGTCATCAATATTAGTAACAGGGTCGTACTGACCGAATTGTACCTTGAGGCATTTTTATAAGCAGGGAATTATTTCTTCTTTTATCATATAGATCAAAAGAAAGACTAACAAACCAATGGAAAGGAAAATGTGATTATCAAGATTAATCAGATCAAAGGAAAGGAAAAATGTGTTTGCACACAAGAATTTAGGGTTTATCCTTCCCAGGGAAAGGCGGGGCATGATATACATGATAGGACAACAATTACAAAGTATTTAGACAAAGGGGCGAGGGAAGAATGATGATATTACCCACACCACGGTGTTTGAATAATAAATCAAGAAACATTTAGCATTGCGCTTCCAATGTTCTTGTTGATATACAGAGTACCATGGTCATGCTTCGAGGTAGCAATAACATGGTGTTTCGGGTAAGAGTTGGATCTGAAGATCTCAAAAGATACAAAGGAACACTTCCATGATTATGTCGGAACGTAAGGAATAACCAAACACGACCAGGTCTGTGTTGGAAGGAAGTCAAGGATGACATCGATGATATCACAAACAATCGAAGGGCAGGGATGGTATTTCTAGCCATGAATTCAATTAACATCTGTGAAGAAGCCAAAGTGTTGACGGTGATCACGACAAATTTTGTTGAGAGACTCTATGAAGATGCCATCGAGCAGCAACGACATCAAGCAAAAGGAAGGATGAAGTGAAAGGCTATGAGAACCACGGATTTGACACAAGCTTGAAATCAAGCTTGTTGTTCAAGGTGAAATGATAAGATTAGGAAGATCGACGTAGGCTTAGCTCGTCGATGGAAGTTGTGCTCCAGGAATAAGGACCAGGTAGCACAGTTCAAATTAGCACGATAATGATATACCCGATCAGGCTAGGAATGACTTGAAGGATTATTTAACTCATAAGGAACGAAAATTACTTAGAGTTATTGATTCGGAGTGCGGGATCGATTCACTTATCGGTGTTCTTGAGTGGCTAATAAATCAGAACCCGGGGGAAATATGAAATCGGTGAGAAGCAATACTAGATGACGACTCATAGGAAGCAACACGGTCCTTTGATATCCTGGAGAACCGGAGGGTAATAATCGAAGGAAGATCAAAACAGAGGTTGCAGAGATGTATTGACCTGCAGAAGGCAAGTACTTTAACTTGTCCGAGAAATGGGATCAAAGGGGGACACTCATGGTCAGTACCACGGTTTCAAACGATCAAATCCCAGATATAAGATGATCTTATACCATGGGGATAATTAATTTTAAGAGAAGCTTCCATGATGAGATCTACATCGTGTCCATGGGCATGAACACAAAGGTTCAAGGTCGACTCCCACTTCTTCAATGCATAACCTTCCATTCGCCTCTCGTATTTCGATAATGACATTAGTTGTCGAAAGTTTTACCTGGTGCAATACCAGATAAGTATGTCCCGCGAAATCTTTCGGGTTCACACAGATTAAGGAAGGCATAGGTTCAACCCATCGGGGCATCGTAGAAAGATATACTACAAACTTCAGGAGTAAATAACACAAGCTCAAAAGTAGAGCATGGTTGACAAAGCAGAGGATACAATTTACCAAAGGCATTATGTAGCCGAGGAAAAGCTCACCAGCTTATTTAATATGGAGGACATTGTCGGATAAAATCCGACAAAAGGGTCTGGTGGTCCACAAGGGATCTGATGTGAGCATTAGTACTCAACCAGAGGAAGAAGAATGCAAGGAGATCAGACTATAGAAACAACTGACTAACTCACAAGCTCAAATGCAAAGGAATTATGAATTCCAAGACAAGGGATCAGAAGCAATGCTCTGATTAGGGATGGATAAGTTGAATAGCCTTAGGGGTACAATCGATGACGATTTGATTGGTCGAGATCCAGCTCATGTTAAAGATGTCTGAGCCGGAAGGATGAATTCTAGGATCTGATTGAGGAATGCGAGCATTCGCAACATATTGAATCAATGGACTCAAAAAGATAATGACAAAGGGTGCCAATAAGATTTCGAGACTTATGGGATTAATCATAATGCTAGTAAGCAAGAATTTCAAGAGCAATAGGCTGCTGCGGATTTTTGGAAGATCGAATGGTATTTCGAAGACTTTGTGAAATACATGAATCATTTGGGGATGAGCGGATACTCGGTAAGTGCGAGGATTATCCGTAGGGGTATTCAGGTGACAATGAACAGCAAGGTAGTAAGCTCAAAGGATTCTCGGAACAACAGAGAGAATTTCGGGGTATCTTGTCATACAAGATCAACTGGGAAACATTGTATGAATGGCGAGTATACATGGTTATCCATAGGAGTTCATCGATGAAAGGGAATTGCAAAAGCGATGAACACAAGTTCTCGGGTTATCAGCGAAGAGTATCTTCAGGGTCTTCACGTGCAACAGACGATCATCAGTAATAAGGGGCTCTCCGGGTGAAAGTGATAACGAGATCCTAATGTTAGATTTAGCAAAATTCATTTAACCCGAATAGAAGAGATGTCAGAGTCCCAGAGTATAGGTTGAGGAATAAAAGATCCTACTACCACCCAATGGCGACGTGGGCCCGTAAGCCACACAACCATGTTAGTAAAACAGTTTTCACTGACTAGAATCGACTTCGGCCAAGGAGTTGGAAAGGGGGATTCCTACAGGCAGTCGGCTCTGATACCAACTTGTGACGCTCCCGATTTGACCGTACACTAATCATGCACGCAAATGTGTACGATCAAGATCAGGGACTCACGGGAAGATATCACAACACAACTCTACAACATAAATAAGTCGTACAAGCATCATAATACAAGCCAGGGGCCTCGAGGGCTCGAATACAAGTGCTCGATCATAGACGAGTCAGCGGAAGCAACAATATCTAAGTACAGACATAAGTTAAACAAGTTTGCCTTAAGAAGGCTAGCACAAAAGTAGCAACGATCAAAAAGGCAAGGCCTCCTGCCTGGGACCTCCTAACTACTCCACGAAGCCGAACTCCATGTAGAATCATCCTCGGGATCTCTAGCTCCTGGACTCCAGCATCTGGTCACGACAACCAGGTATAGAAAGGGGAAAAGAGGGAGAAAAGCAACCGTGAGTACTCATCCAAAGTACTCGCAAGCAAGGAGCTACACTACATATGCATGGGTATATGTGTAAAGGGCCATATCAGTGGACTGAACTGCAGAATGCCAGAATAAGAGGGGGATAGCTAATCTTGTCGAAGACTACGCTTCTGGCAGCCTCCATCTTGCAGCATGTCGAAGAGAGTAGATTGAAGTCCTCCAAGTAGCATCGTATAGCATAATCCTACCCGGCGATCCCCTCCTCGTCGCCCTGTTAGAGAGCGATCACCGGGTTGTATCTGGCACTTGGAAGGGTGTATTTTATTCGGTATCCAGTTCTAGTTGTCATAAGGTCAAGGTACAACTCCGGGTCGTCCTTTTACCGAGGGACACGGCTACTCGAATAGATAAACTTCCCTGCAGGGGTGCACCACATAACCCAACACGCTCGATCCCATTTGGCCGGACACACTTTTCTGGGTCATGCCCGGCCTCGTAAGATCAACGCGTCGCAGCCCCACCTAAGCACAACAGAGAGGTCAGCACGCCGGTCTAACCCTATGCGCGCAGGGGTCTGGGCCCATCGCCCTATGCACACCTGCACGTTGCGTACGCGGACGGAAGCAGACCTAGCCTAGTGGCGTTCCAGTCCAATCCGGCGCGCGCCACTCGGTCGCTGACGTCACGAAGGCTTCGGCTGATACCATGACACCGGGATACCCATAACTACTCCCGCGTAGATGGTTAGTGCGTATAGACCAAATGGCCAGACTCAGATCAAATACTAAGATCTTGTTAAGTGTGTTAAGTATCAGCGAACGCCGACCAGGGCCAGGCCCACCTCTCTCCTAGGTGGTCTCAACCTGCCCTGTCGCTCCGCCACAAAGTAACAGTCGGGGGCCGTCAGGAACCCAGGCCCACCTCTACCGGGGTGGAGCCACCTGTCCTTTCAGCCCCCTCATCAGAATCACTTGCGGGTACTCCTCGAGCCGACCCGACTTTAGTCACCACATGTGTCATGTATATAATGTATATAGTATATACCCGTGATCACCTCCCGAAGTGATCACGGCCCAGTAGTATAGCATGGCAGATGGACAAGAGTGTAGGGCCACTGATGGAACACTAGCATCCTATACTAAGCAGTAGGATAGCAGGTAAGGGTAACAACTGTAGCAACAATGACAGGCTATGCATCAGGATAGGATTACCGGAAAGCAGTAACATGCTACACTACTCTAATGCAAGCAGTATAGAGAAGAGTAGGCGATATCTGGTGATCAAGGGGGGGTTTGCCTGATTGCTCTGGCAAGAAGGATGTGTCGTCAACACCGTAGTCGAACTGGGGGTCGCCGGCAGTCTCAGGGTCTACCGGAAAGAAGAGGGGGGAAGAAACAGTAAATACATAGCAAGCAAGTGCATAAAAGGACAACAGGCAGAGCTAGACGTGTTCTAACGCGGTATGAGGTGATACCGGTGAAGGGGGGAAACATCCGGGAACGTATCCCCGGTGTTTCACGTTTTCGGACAGATGAACCGGAGGTGAAATGTTACAGGTTTTCTATGCTACGGATGTGTGGCGGACGAACGGGCTGCGTATCCGGATTCGTCTCATCGTTCTGAGTAACTTTCATGTACAAAGTATTTTCATCTGAGCTACGGTTTATTTTATATTAATTTTAAAAGATTTAAATCATTTTTAGGATTAATTTAATTATTTTAATTCAACATTATCCAGAATAGTGTTTGCTGACGTCAGCATGATGTCAGCATGACAACAGCAATCAACAGGGGAGTTGACTGGTCAACTGACGTGTGGGTCCCGTTCGTCATTGATTGTTTAGTCTAATTAGGGTTTAACTAATCTAATTGCTATGTAATTAAACTAACTAGTTAATTAGATTAATTAATTAGGATTAATTAACTTAATTAACTTAATTAATTTAATTTAATTATTATTTATTTATTTATTTTATTAACATTATTTTTAATTCTCTTTTCTTTTGTTTTCAGAAAAGGGGCGTGGGGCCCATAGGCCAGTGGCCCAGGGGGCCACGCAGTTAACGGGCGAAGGGGGTTATCGGGCGCGGGTGTGCGCCCGCACGACGAGGCGAGCTGGGCGCGCGGGCGCCGGGGCGCCGGCGGCCAGGGGCGATAGAGGACGTGGCCCGGCAAGGGCAACCGCGGCCAAAGGCAGGCGGGCGCGCGTGGGCCGGAGCGGGGCTGTCCGCAGCGAGGTCGCAGCGGCGCAGGGGGGGTGTCGACGGTGGCCGGAGATGGGAGCGAGGCACGGGCGGCGCGGGAAGGAGCCGTGGGTATGGCAGCTGGGGGAGCAGCAACAACTGCAGCAGAGAGCAAAGGGGGAGCCGGCGCGGGCGGCGAGCAGGTGGAGGAGCGGCGCGGGGCGGCTGCGGCGTAGGGGCGCGGGGCCGTGGGCGCCAAGGTGGGCGGGAACAGCGGCCAGCGAGGGGGCCGTGGGCGAGCAGTGGGCGCGGCCAACGGGCGGCGGCCAGTGCCGGGTGTGGCGGGGAGCAGCACGGGGCGGGCAGGCGTGACCAAACGAGGCCCAAGGCCAGGCAGGCGCGCGGGTGACGCGAGCTTTGGCCATGGCCTCTGATGCGTGATGCCGGGATGTACGGTGATGGATCGAGGTCGGGAGGAGGGGGAACCGGACGAGATGGTCATCGTGAGTTTGATGGCGAGGTTGGGAAGGCCGGAGGTGGACCGGAGCGATGGGTGCGGCGACGACTGACGGCGGCTACGGTGGGGCTCGACGGACCTAGGCCTACGTTGCGTCTGCGAGCGAACGAAGAGGGGGAGGAGATGCACGAGCTCACCCCGGAGCTGGTGGCGTGCTCAGACGCGTCGGGGAGGGCTGGAGGCGGCGGATCGACGTGGGGCAGTGGCGAACAGCGCCGGAGAAGACCGAAGCGCGTGTCGACGATGCAGCTCCATGGCTCCGATCCAGCACGTGAAGGTGACGAGGACGAGGCAGCGGTGCTCCCGGAGACGTCGGCGAGGCAAGTGGGGCTCGGTGGCAACGCGGGCAGCCAGGCGACGGAGACGACAGAGGTGGCCATGGCGGGTGAAGAAGCAGCGAAGCGATGGGAGGGGGAAAAGATCCTGGCCTTGTCCAGGGCATCGATGCTGGCGATCTTATCCCCTCCAGGTGGCCTGTAGCGACGCGATGGTGAGATGGTGTGGCAGAAACGGCGTCCAGGCTCGGGCGCCATCGACAGTTGGGCAACTTGGGAGCGGGCTGGGCCTGTACTGCTCCAACAGGCCTAAGTGCACACTGGCCCGACTATTCTTTTTTGATAAGTATTTATTAAGTTAGCTACTGATTTGCATTTGTTTGACCACCAAATGACTTATGTAAAAATATTCAACTGGTCTAAACAAATACTAGGCATTATCTAATATTGCCGCAAAAAGTTTGGAGTTTGTTTGAAATTAAACAACTTATGTTTGCATTTAAATGGTTCTGCTAAGTGTTGTTGGGCTACTTATTAATTTCCAAGGGATTCACCTGAGATTCAAATGAAGTCGGTTTCATCACTGCAATGATCATGGGGATTTATAGAATAGTGTGAACATTTTAGTTTTACTATTCGAAGAAATAATTTATTTGACTTTATTTCAAATTTGAAAATGGCTTTGGATTTTGGACAGGTGGCAAGCTACATAGTAATCATGATGACATGGCCACCATTAGGGGGAGATTACTGTAGCGAGATTCTCGGGGTGTTACAATAGTGCCTCCTAGTTGGTGCTTTATAAGAGAAGATGGAGACTCAAATTAAAAATAAAAATTGCATAAAGTAAAAGAAAGGCCCTTCGTGGAGGGACGTAGGGATTTGTAGAGGTGCCAGAGCTCAAAGCGAAAAAGAGAGATAAAAACATTTTGGGTGGCATGCTTTTCCTATCAACGAAAATGTTGGGGAACGCAGTAATTTCAAAAAAATTCCTGCGATCACGCAAGATCTATCTAGGAAATGCATAGCAACTAGAGGGGAGAGTGTGTCCACGTACCCTCGTAGACCGAAAGCGGAAGCGTTTAGTAACACGGTTGATGTAGTCGAACGTCTTCGCAATCCAACGGATCCAAGTACCGAACGTACGACACCTCCGCGATCAGCACACATTCAGCTCGGTGACGTCCCTGAAACTCTTGATCTAGTTGAGACTGAGGGAGAGTTCCATCAGCACGACGGCATGGTGACTGTGATGATGAAGTTACTGGCGCAGGGCTTCGCCTAAGCACTACAACGATATTACCGAGGTGTGTAACTGTGGAGGGGGGCACCGCACACGGCTAAAAGATCAACTTGTGTGTTCTAGGGTGCCCCCCTGCCCCCGTATATAAAGGAGGGAGAGGCAGCCGACCCTAGGGGGGTGCGCCAAGGTGTGGAGTCCTACTAGGACTCCCTAGTCCTAGTAGGATTCCACCTCCCACACGGAGTAGGAAAGGGGGAAGGGAGAAGGAGAAGGAAAGGGGGGCCCCCTTCTCCTAGTTCTAATCGGCCTCCTGCCCAAGGGGGGCGCACCAGCCCCTTGTGGGCTGGTGTGCTTCCCACTTATGGTCCATAAGGCCCATAACTTCTCCCGGGGGGTTCCGCTAACCTCCCGGTACTCCGGAAGATACCCGAACTTCTCCGGAACCATTCCGATGTCCGAATATAGCCTTCCAATATATCAATATTTATTTCTCGACCATTTCAAGACTCCTCGTCATGTCTGTGATCTCATTCGGGACTCCGAACAAACTTCGGTTCATCAAATCACATAACTCATAATACAAATCGTCATCGAACGTTAAGCGTGCGGACCCTACGGGTTCGAGAACTGTGTAGACATGACCAAGACACATCTCCGGTCAATAACCAATAGCGGAACCTGGATGCTCATATTGGCTCCTACATATTCTACGAAGAACTTTATCGGTTAAACCGCATAACAACATACGTTGTTCCCTTTGTCATCGGTATGTTACTTGCCCGAGATTCAATCATCGGTATCATCATACATAGTTCAATCTCGTTACCGGCAAGTCTCTTTACTCGTTCCATAATACTTCACCCCGTAACTAACTCATTAGTCACATTGCTTGCAAGGCTTATAGTGATGAGCGTTACCGAGAGGGCCCAGAGATACCTCTCCGAAACACGGAGTGACAAATCCTAATCTCGATCTATGCCAACCCAACAAATACCTTTGGAGACACCTATAGAGCATCTTTATAATCACCCATTTACCTTGTGACGTTTGATAGCACACAAAGTGTTCCTCCGGTATTCGGGAGTTGCATAATCTCATAGTCTGAGGAACATGTATAAGTCATGAAGAAAGCAATAGCAATGAAACTGTAACGATCATAATGCTAAGATAACAAATTGGTCTTGTCCATCACATCATTCTCCTAATGATGTGATCCCGTTCATCAAATGACAACACATGTCTATGGTTAGGAAACATAACCATCTTTGATAAACGAGCTAGTCAAGTAGAGGCATACTAGGGACACTTATGTTTTGTCTATGTATTCACACATGTACTAAGTTTTCGGTTAATACAATTCTAGCATGAATAATAAACATTTATCATGAAATAAGGAAATAAATAATAACTTTATTATTGCCTCTAGGGCATATTTCCTTCAGAAACATCGAGTAGTTCCCAATACTTTCCATGCTAGATATATCATAGGCGGTTCCCAAGCAGAAAATAAAGTTTATTCCTTTTCCACCATTCTTTCACATTCCACGGCTAGCCGTATCCATGGGTACCATCCATACCAACACTTTCGAAGGAATTTACTATTTGACAACATAAAGTAAATTCATTTTTCATTTCGGGACTGGGCATCCCTATTACCTTTGCCGTACTCTCATGCAATGACAAGTGAATTAACACTCATCTTGAGAATAACACATCTAGCATGGAAAAATATCAGCCACCCCCTACCGTTTCATGAGCGGTACGAGCACACAAAAAGGAAATTATTTTGAAAGTTAGAGATGGCACATACAAATTTGCTTAGAACGGCACTGAAATACCGCATATAGGTAGGTATGGTGGACTCATATGGCAAAACTGGGTTTAAGGATTTTGGATGCACAAGTAGTATTCCCACATAGTACAAATGGAGGCTAGCAAATAGATTGAGAAGCAACCAACCAAGAAACGAAAATCCAACGAGCATTGAGCATCACTAACACCGAATAATGCACCACAAGTAGGATGTAATTTCATTGCATAACTATTGACTTTCGTGCTTGCATAGGGAATCACAAACCTTAACATCAATATTCTTACTAAAACATAATTACTAATTAACATGGCACACACATCACTATCATCATATCTCAAAACTATTACAAGGAATCAAGTTTATTTTGTCCAATGATCTTCATGAAAGTTTTTATTATATCCTTCTTGGATATCTATCACTTTGGAACTAATTTTCATGTGTTTCTTTTGATAAGCTCAAACAAATATAAGTGAAGATCATGAGCATAATATTTCTTTCTCTCAAATTAATTTAAGTGAAGCAAGAGAGAATTTCTTCAAAAATACTAAAGCACACCGCGCTCAAAAATATGTAAGTGAAGCACTAGAGCAATCCCATAGAAAAGAGCTTCGTTGACGGGATGTGACTGCCGCTTACTTAGCTTCCCTGGAAACTATTTGAGGAATCTATTTTATTTAAAAACTTTCAGATCTAAGTATTTTATTCAAACAAAAAGCAAAACAAAATAAAATGACATTTCAAGAATAGCACAACTTATGTGAAGAAGCAAAAACTTAGGCTCAACCGATACTAATCGACAATTGTTGATGAAGATAGGTGAGATGCTTACCAGGGCATCCCCATGCTTAGATGCTTGAGACTTATTGAAATACTATCTTGGGATGCCTTGGGCATCCCTAAGCTTGAGCTTTTGTGTCTCCTTAATTCCTTTTATATCACGGTTTCCCTAAATCTTAAAAACTCCATCCACACAAAACTCAACAAGAACTCGTGAGATAAGTTAGTATAAACCAATGCAAAAACCTTATCATTCTCTACTGTAGAAAATCACTAAAATTATTATTCAACATTGCATACTAAATGCCTCTGCATATTTAATACTCCTATCCTCAAATAGAATCATTGAACAAGCAAACATATGCAAACATAACAAGAGTCTGCCAAAATAGTACAGTCTGTAAAGAATGCAAGAGTATCAATACTTCTTAAACTCCAAAGATTATGAAAATCTACCATACTGTAGATAATTTATCAGAGCTTATTTTGCAAAAAGTTTCAACATTTTATCACATTCTGACTTTTCTAGGGATTTTTTGCAACATCGATAAACTTTCTGTTTTGAAACAGCAACTCATATACTTGCAAAATAAGCATGGTGAAGGCTATCCTTGACGTTTTTATTGAAATCAAAGATGCAAAACATTATTCTAAATAACATCAAGCAAATACTAACAAAATAAAATGACGCTCCAAGAAAAACTCATATCATGTGACGAATAAAAATATAGCTCGAAGTAAGGTTACCGATAATGTTGGAGACGAAAGAGGGGATGCCTTCGGGGCATCCCCAAGCTTAGTTGCTTGGATCTTCATTGGATATTACCTTGGGGCGCCTCGGGCATCCCCAAGCTTAGGGTCTTGTCACTCCTTATTCTCCTCATATCGATATCTCACCCAAAGCTTGAAAACTTCAATCACACAAAACTTAGTGGAACTTCGTGAGACAGGTTAGTATGATAAAGAGCAAACTATTTCACCTTGGTACTGTCAAAGACAATATTCATAATTGTTTCCACACAATGCCTACTGTAGCATATCATTTCCACAATTTATATTGAGCAATATAAGCCATAGAAACTAGGAAAAAAGCAAACTATGCATTCAAAACAGAATCTGTCAAGAACAGAACAGTCTGTAGTAATTTATACTCAAACCATACTTCTGCTACTCCAAAAATTATGAAAAAATTAGGACCACGTGAGCAATTTGTATATTAATCTTCTGCAATAAGAAACAACTCAAAATAACTCTTCTGTTGAAAACGAGAATTATTTTTGTGAGCGCAAAAGTTTCTATTTTTCAGCAAGATCAAAGCAACTATCACCCAACATGATCCTAAAGGCTTTACTTGGCACTTTATTGAAACAAAAGAAATAAAACATGATAAATACAGTAGCATAATCATGTGAACACACAAAAACAGTAGGTAAAACTGTTGGGTTGTCTCCCAACAAGCGCTTTTATTTAATGCCTTTTAAGCTAGGCATGATGAGTTCAATGATGCTCGCATAAAAGATAAGAATTGAAACACAAAGAGAGCATCATGAAGCATATGACTAGCACATTTAAGTCTAACCCACTTCCCATGCATAGGGATTTTGTGAGCAAATAATTTATGGGAGCAAGAATCAACTAGCATAGGAAGGCAAAACAAACATAACTTCAAAGTTTTCAACACATAGAGAGGAAACTTGTTATTATTGAGAAGCCTACAAGCATATGTTCCTCTCTCATAATAATATTCAGTAGCATCATGAATGAATTGAACAATATAGCTATCACATAAAGCATTCTTTTCATGATCCACAAGCATAGAAATTTTATTACTCCCCACATAAGCAAATTTCTTCTCATCCATAATAGTGGTGGGAGCAAACTCAACAAAATAACTATCATGACATTGAAAATTAAAATCATGATGACAAGCTTCATGGTTATCATTATTCAATATAGCATCCATGTCATCACCATAGTCATCATAAATAGGAGGCATGCTTTCATCATAACCTGGGGGAGTAAAAAGATCATCTTCATGAAACATGGCATCCCCAAGCTTATGGCTTTGCATATCGTTAGCATCATGGATATTCAAAGAATTCATACTAACAACATTGCAATCATGTCATCATTCAAATTTTTTGTGCTAAGCATTTTATTGACTTCTTCTTCTAACAATTGAGCACAATTTTTTGGTCCATCATTTTCAAGAAAGATATTATAAAGATGACCAATAATATGATGCAACCTCAATTCCATTTTTATGTAGTTTTATTTTATAAACCAAACTAGTGGTAAAACAAGAAACTAAAAGATTCAATTGCAAGATCTAAAGATATACCTTCGTGCACTCACCTCCCCGACAAAGGCGCCAGAAAAGAGCTTGATGTCTACTACGCAACTTTATTCTTGTAGACACGTGTTGGGGCTCCAAGCGCAGAGTTTGTAGGACAATAGCAATTTTCCCTCAAGTGGATGACCTAAGGTTTATCAATCCATGGGAGGCGTAGGATGGAGATAGTCTCTCTCAAACGACCCTGCAACCAAATACAAGAAATCTCTTGTGTCCCCAACACACCCAATACAATGGCAAATTGTATAGGTGCACTAGTTCGGCGAAGATATGGTGATAAAAGTGTAATATGGATGGTAGAAATATATTTTTATAATCTGAATAAATAAAAACAGCAAGGTAGCAATCGATAAAAGTGAGCACAAACGGTATTGTGATGTCTACTACGCAACCTTCTTCTTGTAGACGTTGTTGGGCCTCCAAGTGCAGAGGTTTGTAGGACAGTAGCAAATTTCCCTCAAGTGGATGACCTAAGGTTTATCAATCCATGGGAGGCGTAGGATGAAGATGGTCTCTCTCAAACAACCCTGCAACCAAATAACAAAGAGTCTCTTGTGTCCTCGACACACCCAATACAATGGTAAATTGTATAGGTGCACTAGTTCGGTGAAGAGATGGTGATACAAGTGCAATATGGATGATAGATATGGGTTTTTGTAATCCAAAAATACAAAAACAGCAAGGTAACTAATGATAAAAGTGAGCGAAAACGGTATTGCAATGCGTTGAAACAAGGCCTAGGGTTCATACTTTCACTAGTGCAAGTTCTCTCAACAATAATAACATAATTAGATCATATAACTATCCCTCAACATACAACAAAGAGTCACTCCAAAGTCATTAATAGTGGAGAACAAACGAAGAGATTATGGTAGGGTACGAAACCACCTCAAAGCTATCCTTTCTGATCGATCTATTCAAGAGTCCGTAGTAAAATAACATGAAGTTATTCTTTCCGTTCGATCTATCATAAAGTTCATACTGGAATAACACCTTAAGACACAAATCAACCAAAACCCTAATGTCACCTAGATACTCCAATGTCACCTCAAGTATCCGTGGGAATGATTATACGATATGCATCACACAATCTCAGATTCATCTATTCAACCAACACAAAGTACTTCAAAGAGTGCCCCAAAGTTTCTACCGGAGAGTCAAGACGAAAACGTGTGCCAACCCCTATGCATAGGTTCATGGGCGGAACCCGCAAGTTGATCAGCAAAACATACATCAAGTGGATCACGTGATATCCCATTGTCACCACAGATAAGCACGGCAAGACATACATCAAGATTTCTCAAATCCTTAAAGACTCAATCCGATAAGATAACTTCAAAGGGAAAACTCAATCCATTACAAGAGAGTAGAGGGGGAGAAACATCATAAGATCCAACTATAATAGCAAAGCTCCCGATACATCAAGATCGTACCACCTCAAGAACACGAGAGAGAGAGAGATCAAACACATAGCTACTGGTACATACCCTCAGCCCCAAGGGTGAACTACTCCCTCCTCATCATGGAGAGCGCCGGGATGATGAAGATGGCCACCGGTGAGGGATCCCCCCTCCGGCAGGGTGCCGGAAAAGGGTCCCGATTTGTTTTTGGTGGCTACAGAGGCTTGCGGCGGCGGAACTCCTGATCTATTCTGTTCCCCGATGTTTTTAGGGTATATGGACATATATAGGCGAAAGAAGTCGGTCAGGGGAGCCACGAGGGGCCCACAAGGGTGGGGGGTGCGCCTAGGGGGGGCAGGCGCGCCTCCCTGCCTCGTGGCCACCTCGAAGCTTCCCTGACGTCTACTCCAAGTCTTCTGGATTGCTTCCATTCCAAAAATAACTCTCCCGAAGGTTTCATTCCGCTTGGACTCCGTTTGATATTCCTTTTCTTCGAAACACTGAAATAGGCAAGAAAACAACAATTTGGGCTGGGCCTCCGGTTAATAGGTTAGTCCCAAAAATAATATGAAAGTGTATAATAAAGCCCATAAACATCCAAAACAGATAATATAATAGCATGGAACAATCAAAAATTATAGATACGTTGGAGACGTATCAGCATCCCCAAGCTTAATTCCTGCTCGTCCTCGAGTAGGTAAATGATAAAAACAGAATTTTTGATGTGGAATGCTACCTAACATATTTGTCCATGTATTTCTCTTTATTGTGGCAAGAATATTCAGATCCATAAGATTCAAGACAAAAGTTTAATATTGACATAAAAATAATAATACTTCAAGCATACTAACAAAGTAATCATGTCTTCTCAAAATAACATGGCCAAAGAAAGCTATCCCTAAAAAATCATATAGTCTGGCGATGCTCTATCTTCACCACACAAAGTATTTAAATCATGCACAACCCCGATGACAAGCCAAGCAATTGTTTCATACTTTTGATGTTCCCAAACTTTTTCAATCTTCACGCAATACATGAGCGTGAGCCATTGACATAGCACTATAGGTGGAATAGAATGGTGGTTGTGGAGAAGACAAAAAGGAGAAGATAGTCTCACATAAACTAGGCTTATAAATGGGCTATGGAGATGCCCATCAATAGATATCAATGTGAGTGAGTAGGTATTTCCATGCAATGGATGCACTAGAGCTATAAGTGTATGAAATCTCAACAAAAGAAACTAAGTGGGTGTGCATCCAACTCGCTTGCTCACGAAGACCTAGGGCATTTTGAGGAAGCCCATCATTGGAATATACAAGCCAAGTTCTATAATGAAAGATTCCCACTAGTATATGAAAGTGACAACATAGGAGACTCTCTATCATGAAGATCATGGTGCTACTTTGAAGCACAAGTGTGGTAAAAGGATAGTAGCATTGTCCCTTCTCTCTTTTTCTCTCATTTTTTTGTTTGGGCCTTTTCTCTTTTTTTATGGCCTCTTTTTTTTTTAGTCCGGAGTCTCATCATGACTTGTGGGGGAATCATAGTCTCCATCATCCTTTCCTCACTGGGACAATGCCCTAATAATGATTATCATCACACTTTTATTTACTTACAACTCAAGAATTACAACTAGATACTTAGAACAAAATATGACTCTATATGAATGCCTCTGGCGGTGTACCGGGATGTGCAATGACTCATGAGTGACATGTATGAAAGAATTATGAATGGTGGCTTTGCCACAAATACGATGTCAACTACATGATCATGCAAAGCAATATGACAATGATGAAGCGTGTCATAATAAACGAAACAGTGGTAAGTTGCATGGCAATGTATCTCGGAATGGCTATGGAAATGCCATGATAGGTAGGTATAGTGGCTGTTTTGAGGAAGGTATATGGTGGGTGTATGATACTGGCGAAAAGTGCGTGGTATTAGAGAGGCTAGCAATGGTGGAAGGGTGAGAGTGCGTATAATCCATGGACTCAACCTTAGTCATAAAGAACTCACATACTTATTGCAAAAGTATATTAGTTATCGAAACGAAGTACTACGCGCATGCTCCTAGGGGGATAGATTGGTAGGAAAAGACCATCGCTCGTCCCCGACCGCCACTCATAAGGAACACAATCAGTAAATAAATCATGCTCCGACTTCATCGTATAACGGTTCACCATACGTGCATGCTACGGGAATCACAAACTTTAACACAAGTATCTCTCAAATTCAAAACTACTCAACTAGCATGACTCTAATATTACCGTCCTCATATCTCAAAACAATCATAAGGAATCAAACTTCACATAGTATTTAATGCACTCTATGAAAGTTTTTATTATATCCCTCTTGGATGCCTATCATATTAGGACTAAATTCATAACCAAAGCAAATTACCATGCTGTTCTAAAGACTCTCTAACATTTAAGAATTTCAGATCTTGGTATTTTATTCAAACAGCAAGCAAAAAAAATAAAAAAAATAAAATGACGCTCCAAGCAAAACACGTATCATGTGGTGAATAAAAATATAGCTCCAAGTAAAGTTACCGATGAACGAAGACGAAAGAGGGGATGCCATCCGGGGCATCCCCAAGCTTAGGCTCTTGGCTATCCTTGAATATCACCTTGGGGTGCCTTGGGCATCCCCAAGCTTAGGCTCTTGCCACTCCTTATTCCATAGTCCATCGAATCTTCACCCAAAACTTGAAAACTTCACAACACAAAACTTAAGAGAAAACTCGTAAGCTCCGTTAGCGAAAGAAAACAAAACACCACTTAAAGCTACTGTAATGAACTCAATATTTATTCATATTGGTGTAATATCTACTGTATTCCAACTTCTCTATGGTGCATACCCTCCGATACTACTCATAGATTCATCAAAATAAGCAAACAACACATAGAAAACAGAATCTGTCAAAAACAGAACAGTCTGTAGTAATCTGCATCAAACGCAAACTTCTGGAACTCATAAAAATCTTCCAAAATAGGAAGACCTAGATAATTTGATTATTGATCTACTGCAATTGGAATCAGTATTTTATCGCTTTCTGGTGATTTTTAACAATTGTTTTCGTGAGCAGAAAGTTTCTGTCTTTTTCAGCAAGATCAAATAATTATCATCCAAGAAGATCCTATAGGTCTTACTTGGCACAAACACTAATTAAAACATAAAATCACATCTAACCAGAGGCTAGATGAATTATTTATTACTAAACAGGAGCAAAAGAAAGGAACAAAAATAAAATTTGGTTGCCTCCCAACAAGCGCTAACGTTTAACGCCCCTAGCTAGGCATGATGATTTCAATGATGCTCACATAAAAGATAAGAATTGAAACATAAAGAGAGCATCATGAAGAATATGACTAGCACATTTAATTCTAACCCACTTCCTATGCATAGGGATTTTGTGAGCAAACAACTTATGGGAACAATAATCAACTAGCATAGGAAGGCAAAACAAGCATAACTTCAAGATTTTCAACACATAGAGAGGAAACTTGATATTATTGCAATTCCTACAAGCATATATTCCTTCCTCATAATAATTTTCAGTAGCATCATGAATGAATTCAACAATATAACTAGCACCTAAAGCATTCTTTTCATGATCTACAAGCATAGAATTTTTACTACTCTCCACATAAGCAAATTTATTCTCATCAATAGTAGTGGGAGCAAACTCAACATAATAACTATCATGGGATTGAAAATTGAAATCAAGATGACAAGTTTCATGGTTATCATTATTCTTTATAAGATACGTGTCATCACAATAATCATCATAGATAGGAGGCATGCTTTCTTCATAATAAATTTGCACATCAAAACATGGGGCACTAAAAATATCATCTTCATCAAACATAGCATCCCCAAGCTTGTGGCTTTGCATATCATTAGCATCATGGATATTCAAGGAATTCATACTAACAACATTGCAATCATGCTCATCATTCAAATATTTTATGCCAAGCATTCTATGTAATTCTTCTTCTAGTACTTGAGCACAATTTTCATTCCCATCATTTTCACGAAAGATATTAAAAAGATGAAGCATATGAGGCACCCTTAATTCCATTTTTTGTAGTTTTATTTTATAGACTAAACTAGTGATAAAACAAGAAACAAAAAGATTCGATTGCAAGATCTAAAGATATACCTTCAAGCACTCACCTCCCCGGCAACGGCGCAAAAAAAGAGCTTGATGTCTACTACGCAACCTTCTTCTTGGAGACGTTGTTGGGCCTCCAAGTGCAGAGGTTTGTAGGACAGTAGCAAATTTCCCTCAAGTGGATGACCTAAGGTTTATCAATCCATGGGAGGCGTAGGATGAAGATGGTCTCCCTCAAACAACCTTGCAACAAAATAACAAAGAGTCTCTTGTGTCCTCAACACACCCAATACAATGGTAAATTGTATAGGTGCACTAGTTCGGTGAAGAGATGGTGATACAAGTGCAATATGGATGATAGATATGGGTTTTTGTAATCCGAAAATATAAAAACAGCAAGGTAACTAATGATAAAAGTGAGCAAAAACGGTATTGCAACGCGTTGAAACAAGGCCCAGGGTTCATACTTTCACTAGTGCAAGTTCTCTCAACAATAATAACATAATTGGATCTTATAACTATCCCTCAACATGCAACAAAGAGTCACTCCAAAGTCACTAATAGCGGAGAACAAACGAAGAGATTATGGTAGGGTACGAAACCACCTCAAAGTTATCCTTTCTGATCGATCTATTCAAGAGTCCGTAGTAAAATAACATGAAGTTATTCTTTCCGTTCGATCTATCATAAAGTTCATACTGGAATAACACCTTAAGACACAAATCAACCAAAACCCTAATGTCACCTAGATACTCCAATGTCACCTCAAGTATCCGTGGGAATGATTATACGATATGCATCACACAATCTCAGATTCATCTATTCAACCAACACAAAGTACTTCAAAGAGTGCCCCAAAGTTTCTACCGGAGAGTCAAGACGAAAACGTGTGCCAACCCCTATGCATAGGTTCATGGGCGGAACCCATAAGTTGATCACCAAAACATACATCAAGTGTATCACGTGATATCCCATTGTCACCACAGATAAGCACATCAAGACATACATCAAGTGTTCTCAAATCCTTAAAGACTCAATTCGATAAGATAACCTCAAAGGGAAAACTCAATCCATTACAAGAGAGTAGAGGGGGAGAAACATCATAAGATCCAACTATAATAGCAAAGCTCGCGATACATCAAGATCGTACTACCTCAAGAACACGAGAGAGAGAGAGAGAGAGATCAAACACATAGCTACTGGTACATACCCTCAGCCCCGAGGGTGAACTACTCCCTCCTCATCATGGAGAGCGCCAGGATGATGAAGATGGCCACCGGTGAGGGATCCCCCCTCCGGCAGGGTGCCGGAACAGGGTCCCGATTGGTTTTTGGTGGCAACAGAGGCTTGCGGCGGCGAAACTCCCGATCTATTCTGTTCCCCGATGTTTTTAGGGTATATGGACATATATAGGCGAAAGAAGTCGGTCAGGGGAGCCACGAGGGGCCCACGAGGGTGGGGGGCGCACCCAGGGGGCAGGCGCGCCTCCCTGCCTCGTGGCCACCTCGAAGCTTCCCTGACGTCTACTCCAAGTCTCCTGGATTGCTTCCGTTCCAAAAATAACTCTCCCGAAGGTTTCATTCCGTTTGGACTCCGTTGGATATTCCTTTTCTTCGAAACACTAAAATAGGCAAGAAAACAGCAATTTCGGCTGGGCCTCCGGTTAATCGGTTAGTCCCAAAAATAATATAAAAATGTATAATAAAGCCCATAAACATCCAAAACAGATAATATAATAGCATGGAACAATCAAAAATTATAGATACGTTGGAGACGTATCATATTGCAATGCTTGAAAATGAGGCCTAGGGTCCGTACTTTTGCTAGTGCAATCTCTCAACGATGCTAATATAATTGGATCGTATAACCATCCCTCAAAGTGCGATGAAGAATCACTCCAAAGTTCCTATCTAGCGGAGAACATAAGAATAAATTATTTGTAGGGTATGAAACCACCTCAAAGCTATTCTTTCCGTTCGATCTATTCAAGAGTTCGTACTAAAATAGCACAAAGGTATTCGTTCCGTTCGATCTATCCTAGAGTTCATACTAAAATAACACCAAAGCAAATTCATATTCATAATTCTCAATCCAACATAAAGAATTTCAAAGAGTGCCCCAAGATTTCTACCGGGGAAACAAAGACAAGAACGTGCATCAAACCCTATGCATAGATTACCCTAATGTCACCTCGGGAATCCGCGAGTTGAGTGCCAAAACATATATCAAGTGAATCAATATGATACCCCATTGTCACCACGAGTATTATATTGCAAGACATATATCAAGTGTTCTCAAATCCATAAAAGTATTCAATCCGATAACAACGAAATCTCAAGGGGAAAACTCAATTCATCACAACAAGATAGAGAGGGGAAAACACCATATGATCTGACTATATTAACAAAGCCCGCGATACATCAAGATCGTGATACCTCAAGAACACGAGAGAGAGAAAGAGATTAAAAACATAGCTACTGGTACAAACCCTCAACCCCGAGGGTGGACTACTTCATCCCTCCTCATCGTGGTGGCTGCCGAGATGATGAAGATGGCCACCGGAGATGATTCCCCCTCCGGCAGGGTGTTGGAACGGGGTCTAGATTCGTTTTCGGTGGCTATAGAGCCTTGCGGCGGGGGAACTTTGATCTAGGGTGACTCCGAGGGTTTTCGGAATTTTTGGGAGTTTATAGGGTAAAGAGGGAGTGCGGGAGGCCATCGAGGTGGGCAGAACCCACCTGGGCGCGCCTGGGTCCCCAGTTAGTGGTCTTTTGGTCCATAAAAAATCCACAAAAAGTTTCGTGGTGTTTGGACTCCGTTTGATATTGATTTCCTGCGATGTAAAAAACATGCAAAAAACAGCAACTGGCACTTGGCACTATGTGAATAGGTTATTACCATAAAATGATATAAAATGACTACAAAATGATTATAAAACATCCAAAAATTATAATATAACAGCATGGAACAATAAAAAATTATAGATACGTTGGAGACGTATCAATGACATTCATGGGAAGCTGATGACCCACAAGTATAGGGGATCAATTGTAGCTCTTTTCGATAAGTAAGAGTGTCGAACCCAACAAGGAGCAGAAGGAAATGACAAGTGGTTTTCAGCAAGGTAATGTCTGCAAGTGCTGAAATTGTAAGTAGCAGAGTAGTTTGATAGCAAGATAATATGTAACGAGCAAGTAACAGTAGTAGTAACAAAAGTGCAGCAAGGTAGGCCAATCCTTTTGAGGTAAAGGACATGCCGAAATGGTCTCTTATGATAAGCAAAGCGTTCTTGAGGGTACAAGGGAATTTCATCTAGTCACTTTCATCATGTTAGTTTGATTTGTGTTCGCTACTTTGATAATTTGATATGTGGGTGGACCGGTTCTTAGGTGCTATTCTTACTTGAACAAGTCTCCTACTTATGATTAACCCTCTCGCAAGCATCCGCAACTACGAGAAAAGTATTAAGAAAAAATTCTAACCATAGCATTAAACTTTTGGATCCAATCGGTCCCTTACTGAGTAGCGCATAAACTGGGGTTTAAGCTTCTGTCACTCTCGCAACCCATCATCTACTTACTACTCCATAATGCATTCCCTTAGGCCCAAATATGGTGAAGTTTCATGTAGTCGATGTTCACATGACACCACCAAGGGAATCACAACATACATACTACCAAAATATCGAACACATATCAAGTTCACATGATTACTTGCAACATGATTTCTCTCGTGACCTCAAGAACAAAAGTAACTACTCACAAATGATAATCATGCTCAAAATCAGAGGGGTATGAATAGCATATTGGATCTGAACATATAATCTTCCACCAAATAAACCATATAGTAATCAACTACAATATGTAATCAACACTACTAGTCACCCACAAGCACCAATCTATAGTTCCGGTAACAAGATGGAACACAAGAGATGAACTAGGGTTTGAGATGAGATGGTGTTGTTGAAGATGTTGATGGAGATTTCCCTCCCCAAGATGGGAGAGTTGTTGGTGATGATGATGACGATGATTTCCCCCTCCTGGAGGGAAGTTCCCCCGGCGGAATCGCTCCGCCGGAGGGCAAAAGTGCTCCAACCCAAGTTCCACCTCGAGACGGTGGCGCTCCGTCCTGAAAGTCCCCTCCTTATTTTTTCTAGGTCAAAATGACCTATATACCAGAAGATGGGCACTGGAGGTGGGCCTGGGTGAGCACAACCCACCAGGGCGTGCCTGGGCTCCCTAGCACGTCCAGGTGGGTTGTGCCCACCTGGTGGGCCTCATCTGGTCGTCATTTGCTCCAATATTCCTGAAATATTCCATAAAAATTCTCCGTGAAGTTTCAGCTCGTTTGGAGTTGCGCAGAATAGGTAGCCTGACGTAGCTTTTCCAGGTCCAGATTTCCAACCGCCGCAATTCTCCCGCCTTGTGTGTACCTTGCAAATTATGAGAGAAAAGGCATTAGAGTTACTCCAAAAAGAATTATTATGGATGAAAACATCATAAGTAGCAGTAGGAAAACATGATGCAAAATGGACGTATCAACTCCCCCAAGCTTAGACCTCTCTTCTCCTCAAGCGAAAACCGAAATCGAAAAACATGTCCACATGCTTAGAGAGAGAGAGAGAGAGAGAGAGAGAGAGAGAGAGGTGTCGATAAAAACAAAATACGAACACAGAAGAATCATGTAGATTATTATAACAGCAACAAATTTAAACATAAGAATTCTATCATAAACTTCTCATGAATAGGTAACAGTTCATCACAGAATTGAAGTATAAAGCATAAACTCTATTAGAAACCAACAAACTATGTTCTCAGTCAACTTTGCAACTACAATTCATCATCTTTTCAGGAAGGGTCACGTATCGAAGCCTTTAGGCAAGTCCACATACTCAACCATCATATAGTCTTCTATGATTGCTAACACTCACCTCATACACATGAGCAAAACGTTTCAACCGGACACATAGAAAGATAGGGGCTTATAGTTTCCCCTCCCAAAGTATTCACATCAAGGGTGATGTCAACAATAATAACTCATGCCACCCATATTCAACTGGACATATCTACCTAGATCTTTCCTCACCACATGATGCTTGCCAAAGGAAGAAAATAAAAAGGAATAGAGAGAAAACTTTGACTCTTTGCATAAAAGCTAATACATAAAATTAAAAGATAGGCCCTTCGCAGGGGGAAGTAGAGGTTGCCATGCGCTTATTTGTTTGTATGCTCAACCCCTTAGTGCAAAAGAATGTCACGTTGCATTGCCCCTTGTGCTAGCGACCTTTATTATGCAGTTTGTCGCTTTTATTCTTCACCATCACAAGTTTGTGCAATGCTCAATTTTCTCTTAGACTAAATGATCTCACACATTTAGAAGCCATTTTTATTGCCTTTTTTGCACTGATGACAACTTACTTGAGGGATTTTGCTCAATCCCTAGGTAGGTATGGTGGACTCTTGAAAATAAGATTTGGGTTTAAGGGTTTTTCGATGCACAAGTAGTATCTCTACTTAGTGCGGAATTTTTGGCTAGCAAAGATAGGGGCAAGCAGCACATGTTGAAGGATCTATGACAATATAACTTCTATGTGAATATGAACAAACATAAATCATTACGTTGTCTTCCTTGTCCAACGTCAACAATTTTGGCATATAATATTTTGATGGGGGCTCACAATCACAAAAGATTTCTAGGATAGTGTATTTATATGTGAATCTTCTCTTCCCTTATTAATTCTTTCATGAGTTGCATCATTGACCAATGCTATGTTTGTCAATCTCTAATAAAATTTTCTACTTATACTTTTCCTTATGTGGTGCCATCACCTACCATAGGATTAGTATATGATCTTTATTTTATTTCCTTTATTTTTATTTATATCCTTTATTTTTATTGCAACATGAAAGTAAAGAAAGCAAAAACTCAAACTAAATTTTATTATATATCTTGCACACGATTACAAGGATAGATCACTAAGAAAGCTCTCAAAAAGAAAGGATCGAACTAAACTTTTATTCATCTAAAGCAAAAGATTGAACTAAAACAAGTAAAGGCAAAAATATAGTGGGGATGATACGATACCGGGGCACCTCCCCCAAGCTTGGTGGAAGCCAAGGGGAGTACCCATACCCGATACTCAATTTTCCTTTGGGATGAAGAGGAAGGTGATGGTGAAGTAGAGGTAGAGGGTTTGCCCTTCTTTTCCTCCAACTTACTCCGAAGGATAAAGTTATCTACCCTCAACTCATAATTCTCCATCTCGAGCATTATTATCCTCTTGCATAATGCCTCCATGCTTTGACTTTTGAAACGGGGAGGAACTGATTCATCTTCATCCTCTTCGGAGGTCCAGCTATAATGCTCCACATCCCCATAAGACTTGGGGTTTGCAATGAAATCAGGAACATAACTCTCTCCCTCAGAGTCTTGGGATTCCATATTTCCAGATCTATCAGAGGAACAACAAGAAAAGAAAACAGAAGATCTCTCTGCGATACGGTGGTCAACAGGTTCGGGGGGTATATAAAGATTTTTTATCTTGGGGGACAAGCAAACGGGAGAAAAACAAAGTCCAGAAGGTGCCCCAGGTGGGCACAACCCACCTGCGCGCCCTGGTGTCTTGTGCCCACCGGGTACGCTTCCTGGAAGTTTCTTATTTTCCTAATTTTCTAAATATTCCAAAACTAACAAAAAATATTTTTGTGGTTTTTTCGGAGTCCGTTTACTTACTGTATCACGTACCTCCTTATTTTCACGATTCCAGAGTGTTCCGGAAGGACTCTTTTATGTGCTCTTCCGGTGTCAAAGTTTGGATAATATTACTTTCAACATTAATGGGCGTACCTGAGATATAATGTTTTATTCGTTGCCCATTAACAACCTTCGGGTTAGTACCTTCGACATTATTTATTTTGATAGCTCCAGACCGATAAACCTCCTCGATGACATAGGGGCCTTCCCATTTAGAGAGGAGTTTTCCTGCAAAGAATCTGAAACGAGAGCTGTACAAAAGAACATATTCTCCAACTATTAACTCATGCTTTTGGATTCTTTTATCATGCCATCTTTTAACCTTTTCCTTAAATAATTTTGCATATTCATAAGCTTGCGTTCTCCATTCATCTAACGAGCTAATATGAAATAACCTCTTTTCACTGGCGAGTTTGAAATCATAATTGAGTTCTTTGACTGCCCAATATGCTTTATGTTCTAACTCAAGAGGCAAATGCCAAGCTTTCCCATAAGCTATTTTATAAGGAGACATACCCATAGGATTTTTATATGCTGTCCTATAAGCCCAAAGTGCATCATCTAATTTCTTAGACCAATTCTTTCGGGACCTATTAAAAGTCTTTTGCAGAATTAATTTTATTTCTCAATTTCTAAGTTCAACTTGACCACTAGACTGAGGATGATAGGGTGATACAATTCTATGGTTAACATCGTGCTTGGCAAGCATTTTACAGAAAGCACCATGAATAAAGTGTGAACCACCATCAGTCATTAAATATCTAGGGACTCCAAACCTTGGGAAAATAACTTCCTTAAGCATTTTAATAGAGGTTTTGTGATCAGCACTGCTGGTTGGAATAGCTTCTACCCATTTAGTAACATAATCAATAGCAACCAAAATATGTGTATACCCATTAGAGGAAGGAAAAGGTCCCATGTAATCAAATCCCCAAACATCGAATGGTTCAATAGCAAGTGAAAAATTCATAGGCATTTCTTGACGCTTACCGATATTACCTATTCTTTGACATTCATCACAAGATAAGACGAACTTACGGCCATCCTTCAAGAGAGTAGGCCAATAAAATCCAGATTGCAATACCTTATGAGCAGTTCTATTTCCAGCATGATGCCCTCCATAAGCTTCGGAGTGACATTTCCGTAGGATTTGTCCCTGTTCATGCTCAGGTACACAACGTCTAATAATACCATCTACTCCTTTGTAAAGATGTGGGTCATCCCAAAAGTAATGTCTTAAATCATAGAAGTTTTTTTTTCTTTTTTTGGTATGTAAAGCTAGGTGGTAAATATTTAGCAACAATGTAATTAGCATAATCAGCATACCAAGGAGTGTTATTAGAAACATTTATTGCAGCTAACTTCTCATCGGGAAAACTATCATCAATAGGTAGTGGGTCATCAAGCACATTTTCAAGCCTAGATAACTTATCAACTACGGGGTTCTCTGCTCCTTTCCTATCAGTGATATGTAAATCAAATTCTTGTAGCAAGAGAACCCATCGAATAAGTCTAGGTTTAGCATCTTTCTTTTCCATAAGATATTTAATAGCAGCATGATTAGTGTTTACAATCACTTTTGAATCAACAATATAAGATCTAAATTTATCACAAGCAAACACCACTGCTAAGAATTCTTTTTCAGTAGTTGCATACTTTCTTTGAGCAATCTAGAGTTTTACTGGCATAATGAATAACATTCAGTTTCTTATCAACTCTTTGTCCTAGAACAGCACCAACAACATAATCACTAGCATCACACATGATTTCAAAAGGCAAGTTCCAATCAGGTGGTTGAACAATAGGTGCAAAAATTAAGGCTCTCTTGAGTGCTTCAAAGGCTTCTAAACAATCATCATCAAAAACAAAAGGAACTTCCTTTTGCAAAAGGTTTGTAAGAGGCCTAGAAATTTTAGAAAAGTCTTTGATAAATCTCCCATAGAAACCAGCATGACCTAGGAAACTACGAATACCTTTGATCTCTTTAGGACATGGCATTTTCTCAATTGCATCAACCTTAGCTTTGTCCACCTCAATACCTCTTTCAGAAATTTTATGACCCAAGAAAATACCTTCATTAACCATAAAGTGGTACTTCTCCCAATTCAAGACAAGATTTGTTTGTTCACATCTCTGTAAAACTCGATCAAGATTGCTTAAACAATCATCCAAAGACTTCCCATAAACAGAGAAGTCATCCATGAAAACTTCAACAATCTTTTCACAAAAGTCAGAGAATATAGCAGTCATACATCTTTGAAAGGTAGTAGGTGCATTGCATAAACCGAAAGGCATACGTCTATACTCATAAGTTCCAAAGGGACAAGTGAAAGTGGTATTTTCTTGATCAGGTTGAGAAACACGTATTTGTGAAAAACCAGAATATCCATCAAGGAAGCAAAAGTGTGTGTGCTTAGATAATCTTTCTAACATTTGATCAATAAAAGGCAGAGGGTAGTGATCTTTTCTAGTTGCTTTATTTAATTTTCTAAAATCAATTACCATTCTATAGCCTGTAACAATTCTTTGTGGAATAAGTTCATTCTTATCATTAGGAACAATAGTAATACCTCCTTTCTTAGGGACACAATGAACAGGACTTACCCATCTACTACCAGCTATGGATAGATTATACCTGCTTCCAGAAGTTTTAATATTTCTGTTCTTACCACTTCTTTCATCTTCGGATTTAACCGACGTTGGTGATCAACAATGGGTTTAGCATCAGGTTCCATATTAATCTTGTGCTGACATAGAGTGGGACTAATGCCCTTTAAATCATCAAGAGTATATCCAATAGCAGCTCAGTGCTTCCTTAGAACTTTCAATAATCTTTCTTCTTCATGCTATGAAAGGTTAGCACTAATAATAACAGGTTATATCTTCTTTTCATCAAGATAAGCATATTTCAAAGTGTCTGGCAACTGTTTTAATTCAAACATAGGATCACCTTTAGGTGGAGGAGGACCTCCTAGAGTTTCAATAGGAAAATTGTGTTTAAGCAAAGGACGTTGTTCAAACAAAATCTTATTGATTTCATTTCTCTCATGCATATGTAAATCATTTTCATGGTCTAGCAAATATTGTTCTAAAGGATCAGTAGGAGGCACAACAATAAAAGCAAGACCAATTATTTCATCCTTACTAGGCAATTCTTTTTCATGAAGCTTTCTACTAAACTTGGAAAAATTAAACTCATGAGACTCATCACCAAAACTAACACCGATAGTTTGTTTCTCACAATCTATCTTAGCATTAAGGGTGTTCAAGAAAGGTCTACCAAAAATAATGGGACAAAAGTCATCTTGTGGGGAACCAAGAACAAGAAAATCAGTAGGGTATTTTATTTTCCCACACAAGACTTCAACATCTCCAACAATCCCAATTGGTGATATAGTGTCTCTATTAGCAAGCTTAATAGTAACATCTATGTCTTCTATCTCTGCGGGTGCTATGTCATTCATAATTTTTTGATATAAGGAATAAGGAATAGCACTCACACTAGCACCTATGTCACATAGACCATGATAACAGTGATCTCCTAATTTAACTGAGACAACTGGCATGCCAACAACAGGTCTATGATTATCCTTTTTACCAGGTTTGGCAATTCCAGCAGCTTCTTCACAGAAGTAAATAACAAGCCCATCTACGTTTTCTTCTAAGAGATCCTTAATCATAACAACACTAGGATCTACTTTAATTTGTTCACCAGGTTTAAGTGTTCTAATATAACTTTTGTTAACCACAGTTGAGACTTTAGCATGTTCCTTTATCCTAACAGGGAAAGGTGGTTTCTCAATATAAGCAGTAGGAACAACTGGATCAACATTATAAAGTATAGTTTCTTCTTTAATTGGTACCGGTTCTTTAATTTCTTATTTAATAGGTGGGTGATATTTGAACCACTTCTCCTTAGGGAGATCAACATGAGTAGCAAATGATTCACAAAAGGAGGCTACTATCTCAGAGTCAAGTCCATATTTAGTGCTAAACTTTTGAAAAGCATCGGTATTCATAAAGGATTTAACACAATCATACTTAAGCTGAATACCTAATTCTTTACCTTCGTCGAGTTCCCAATCTTCAGAGTTGTACTTAATTCTTTCCAAAAGATCCCATGGGAATTCAATAGTCTTCTTCATAAAAGAACCAGTACAAGAAGTATCAAGCATGGATTGATCATCACGAGAAAGCCGAGCTTAAAAATTCTGAATAATAGTTTCTCTTGAGAGATCATGGTTGGGGCATGAATATAACATTGACTTAAGCCTCCCCCAAGCTAGAGCGATACTTTCTCCTTCACGAGGCCAAAAATTATATATATAATTCCGATCACAATGAACTAGATGCATAGGATAATTTTTTTGGTGGAACTCCAATTTCAATCTATTCCAATTCCAGGATCCAATATCATCGCATAGCCTATACCATGCCAATGCTTTTCCCTTCAAAGATAAAGGGAAAACCTTTTTCATAACTTCATCTCCAGGTAAACCTGCAAGCTTAAAAAATCCACAAATTTGTTCCACATATATCAAGTGCATATCAGGATGTTCAGTTCCATCTCCTGCATAAGGATTAGCTAGCAGTTGTTCTATCATACCCGAAGGAAATTCATATTCAATATTTTCAGTAGGTGCAGTAGGTTGAGGGGTAGATAATTGTGGTTCTGGTCGAGGTGAAGATACTCCGAACAAACCCCTCAAAGGATTGTTTTCCATCATAACAAGTGACAATAAATTTCAGCACACTATATAAATGTTTCCTTACAAAATTCCACTTACCAAAGGCGCTTCACTCCCCGGCAATGGCGCCAGAAAATAGCCTTGATGACCCACGAGTATAGGGGATCAATTGTAGCTCTTTTCGATAAGTAAGAGTGTCAAACCCAACGAGGAGCAGAAGGAAATGACATGTGGTTTTCAGCAAGGTAATTTCTGCAAGTGCTAAAATTGTAAGTACCAGAGTAGTTTGATAGCAAGATAATTTGTAACGAGCAAGTAACGGTAGTAGTAACAAAAGTGCAGCAAGGTATCCCAATCCTTTTGAGGCAACGGACATGCCAAAACAGTCTCTTATGATACACGGGAATTTCATCTAGTCACTTTCATCATGTTAGTTCGATTTGTGTTCGCTACTTTCATAATTTGATATGTGGGTGGACCAGTGCTTAGGTGTTGTTCTTACTTGAACAAGCCTCCTACTTATGATTAACCCTCTCGCAAGCATCCGCAACTACGAGAAAAGTATTAAGAATAAATTCTAACCATAGCATTAAACTTTTGGATCCAATCGGTCCCTTACGGAATAGCGCATAAACTGGGGTTTAAGCTTCTGTCACTCTCGCAACCCATCATCTACTTACTACTCCACAATGCATTCCCTTAGTCCCAAATATGGTGAAGTGTCATGTAGTGGACGTTCACATGACACCACTAAGGGAATCACAACATACATACTATCAAAATATCGAACGCATATCAAGTTCACATGATTACTTGCAACATGATTTCTCTGTGACGTCAAGAACAAAAGAAACTACTCACAAATGATAATCATGCTCAATATCAGAGGGGTATTAAATAGCATATTGGATCTGAACATATAATCTTCCACAAAATAAAACATATGGTAATCAACTACAAGATGTAATCAACACTACTAGTCACCCACGAGCACCAATCTATAGTTCCGGTAACAAGATTGAACACAAGAGATGAACTAGGGTTTGAGATGAGATGGTGATGTTGAAGATGTTGATGGAGATTGCCCTCCCCAAGATGGGAGAGTTGTTGGTGATGATGATGACGATGATTTCCCCCTCGGGGGGGGGGCACTACTAGGGAAAACCCTAGCAGTAGCGCGGGTATTTTGCCTATCAGTAGCGCGGGACGACGCGCTACTGATAAGGCGCTACAGCTAACGTGTAGCAGTAGTGCCTGTCATCCCACGCTAATGCTATACATGGCTAGCAGTAGCGCGCTTTAGTGAAGAGTGCTGCTGCTAATATCTGCAGCACGTTTTAGCAGGAAGCGCTACTGGTAAGGCAGCGTTACTACTAACTTTGTTCCCCTCGCTACTGCTAGTTTTATTAGTTTTTTTTTCTGCATATTTGTTTTGTATTTGAATAGGCTTTATACAATAATCTTTACCATATCATACACATACAAATGTAATCATAGCATATACATACAAATAGTCTCATCAAATCATGTCATCATCATAATCATCATCCAACACAAAGTGGTCTCTCGTCATCATCTCGAAAATAGTGATACAAGTCTCGATTACTTGCAACTACATCGTTATCCATCTAAACAATGACATATGCGAGAAGAGCTATCACTTTGAGTGAGAGCAGAACTATGCAGTACATGAGTTCGTATCCCTCTCTCGCATTAGCGTGAACCTAAACTAACTACTGCCTGTCGCTCGGAAACCGGAAACTGGTACACTAGGGCCTGACACTCCGGCCACTCGTCGTATATATACTCCTGGCATAGCACTTCTTCGCCATGGATGATCTATGCACCTACATCGTCACATGAGTCAATGATATGCAACATATATAGTTGAGCAACAGAAAGAGACAGACTTGGCAAAAATAGAAGCAACATATCATAAGCATAAATAACAAAGTTGATCATACCCAAAATGCCCTAACTAGAGTGATCGTTGCTAGTCGAGGAGGACGGTTTAATTACATCACAAATAAAGTTTCGTCGTGCATAACTCAAAGTTTTGTCATACAGAAAGTATGGACTAAACAGACACATTATCATATATCGACAATCACTCCAACATGTCGTGCCATCCATCCAAGTCAGGGAGATAGTCCCCGAGCCTAGTGAAAGGCTTTAGGTCGAGACGCTGAGCAGCTACCCATGTTCGGACGTCTTCCTGCGACATTTGTCCTTCTTCGTAGAACATCCCTGTTTTTTCGATGACCTCCTTCATGATTATTTGGGTAAGTTCGTGCTGGATGTGATACAACTCAGCGCGAAGTCGATGATCCTCGATATCTCCTACGTTCTTTGCCCATTGCAAAATATGGGCATCGCTGGATGTAGGTGACATGCGAAAGTTCTGGTGATCCCGTCTGTACTCCAGCATGTGGTGTAGGACATAGAATCCATCATTAAGAGAATCAATCGGTTGCTGGATGCAGCAGAAGTCTGTCTTATGGCCGAAGGCGGGCCTACCGTCCCTTCTCTTCTTGTTCTTGACCTCTCCACCCCGTGCATCGTAGTAAAACATAGCACTGTCGAGAACATCCTTGATGTGGGTGTAATCCTTTTTGTTAATGTTCTTCGACAAGTCCAAGTAAAGAGCGTGGGAGTATCGAGGGTAGAGGATGATGAGGACGGCGCGCCCGCCACTGCACAAAATAAGTACACCTCAAATTAATTAGCCTCCACCGTGCAAATGAATGATTGAAATCGAAGGAAGGATATCCGCGCGGATGACTTACAGGGGATGATAAGGCACGAGAATCGCCTCCTTGTCCTTATTGGCGAGCATGAAATTGACGATGTATTCCCTCGCGTATTCACGGTGCTTTGTGCAGACTCCCAAGAAGCCCTCATGCATGAACTACGGGTCAGCGACACAGATATGAGGTATCTGCTCAACCCCGATGATGTAGTTCATGTGCACGGCATAAAGGCGGACAAACGTAAAATCCAGCTTCTTCATGTGAAACATGTCGAATATGTAATCGAATCATAGGAAGAGCTTCTCTGCGGGGAATGTGTCGACGTACGATAATTTCCGCGGAACGTTAACCACGTAGAGTGGGTATCCTGGATCTTTCGAGGCGATGAGGCCTTTCTCTATCCGCAGCACATCGTCATGAAGCCTCCTTGTGTGTACCTTGCAAATTATGAGAGAAAATGCATTAGTGTTACTCCAAAAAGCATTATTATGGATGAAAATATCATAAGTAACAGTAGGAAAACATAATGCAAAATGGACATATCAGAAGCTTCTCAAGAAAACTTTTGGGCACCCAGATCTTCGTCAAAGGCGGCCCATTCCTGCAGTTAATACCAATAAACATGGCAAACACTTCACAATTCTGATTCTTAAACAACTTGTAATTTGTGTCAAAGGATTCAGCAATAGTAATGGGGTTAGCACAAGTGAAGGCAGATAAGGTGGATGGGTCCACTGAAGGGTCCTTTGCAGCAACCTATGTGGTCTTGGGGTACTGCTCAGGCTTGCAGTAGGAACCATCAACATTCATTTTCCTCTCGAAACCAGCACCCTCTTTCCTAGGGTTTTGGTTTAGAATATGTTTCTTGAGGAGATCGCATAGTGTCTGATGCCCTTTGAGGCTTTTGTGCATGCCTGTTTCAAGCAATTTCTTCAACCTAGCATTTTCATCAGTAATAGTAGTGGCATCCTTGGAAGAGGGGTTACTTACCACATCAGCAGTTGAAGATATTGCAACATCAGAGGCAGTAAGGACATTCAGCAACAGAGACAGCATTATCATGCTCAAGACATTTTAAGCATGGAGGTACAAAGTCTTCCTGAGCAGAACTGATCTGTTGAGCAAGTAGTGAATCGTTCTCCTTTTGAAGATCTTCATGAGACGCTCTCAGTTTCTCTAGATCTTGCTTCCTTTGAAGATTATCGTAGGAAAGCTTCTCATGAGTAGCTGAGAGGGTTTCATGACGACTTTCAAGTTCCTCATACTTAACACAAAGATTTTTGATGTCTTCGATTATGGACTGAGTTCTATTCATTTCCTCGTCCAGCAGGTCATCGCTTTTGTCTAGCAGCTTTTGAATATGTTCCATAGCAGTTTGTTGTTCAGTTGCAATTTTAGCAAGCGTCTTATAGCTAGGTTTGGATTCACACTCAGAGTTATCTTTGCTGGAGGTTTGAAAGTAAGCATCGCATGAATTTACCTTGGCACCTCGTGCCATGAAGCAGTAGGTTGGAGAAGAGTCATCCTCATCATTGGCTTCAGCGTCGGCGACGTGACCATTGTCTTCAGTGTTGAAGATGGACTTGGTGAGGAATGCCGAAGCTAGAGCCAGGTTTGCCACGCCTGAATCAGACTCCTCCTCAGATTGCACCTCCACCTCCTCAGAAGCAGACTCCTCCTCTGAATCGATCTCCTTGCCAATGCATGCACGAGCCTTGCCAGATGAGCTCTTCTTGTGAGATGATGACTTTGATGAAGACTTTGAAGAAGGCTTTGAGGTCTTCTTCTTCTTGTCTTCAGAATCATATTCCTTGCTCTTCTTCTTCTTCTTGTCGTCAGAATCATATTCCTTGCTCTTTGACGAAGACTTCTTCTTCTTGTTCGATTCCTTGTCCCATTGAGGACACTCAGAGATGTAGTGGCCTGGCTTCTTGCATTTGTGGCATGTTCTCTTCTTGTAATCACAAGAGGAAGCCTCATCGTTTCTTGAGCTGGATGTTGAAGACTTTCTGAAGTGATTCTTCTTGGAGAACTTTTGGAACTTCTACACAAGCAATGCTAGCTCTTTGCCAATGTCTTCAGGATCTTCAGAACTACAGTCAGATTCTTCTTCAGATGAGGAAACAACCTTTGCCTTCAAAGCACGAGATCGGCCATAGTTGGGGCCATAAATATATCTCTTCTCAGATAGTTGGAACTCATGTGTGTTGATCCTCTCAAGTATGTCAGACGGATCGAGTTCTCCGAAGTCAGGACGTTCTTGTATCGTTAGTGCCAAAGTGTCAAATGAGCTATCAAGTGATCTCAGAAGCTTCTTCACTATTTCATGCTTGGTGATCTCAGTGGCGCCAAGAGCGCGAAGCTCATTTGTGAGATCAGTGAGGCGATCAAACGTGAGCTGGACATTCTCATTGTCGTTTCACATGAAGCGGTTGCCAATGTTTAACACGATATATATGTTTATTTTGAGTTCATCAAGCTATCAAATTTATGCATGTTTATTTTGTAATGACACTTGTCTAATTCTAATATTACATTAAGGATTGCATGGGTTTTTTCTTTCTTTCCAAATCAGAGCTACTCAAAACACATGGAATCACTTATTTGTTATTCTCAAGCACTTTTATTTTCCATTTATTTGCTTTAACGAGGGACTGTACGGACAAAAATAACCAAACACACATATATTTTCCCGTTGTAACTACATAATCATATATATCATCTAATATCCGGCATCAACTATGGTGAAGCCAAACATTCCTCAAAGCCAACCTCTGGTTAATCCTCTCGAGCTCAAGGCAGTCTAGCAAGATATTTTTGGTGTGCAAATGCTATTTTTGAAATAATATAGTACGTTAAAAATGATGAATGTACAAGCCAAATTGTTTGATGCGATACTAATAGGCACGCACCCCTTGTTAAGTGGTTGGCTCCCTGTAGATAAAGGAACCATACAGAGAGTACTTAATTAGTGCATGTATGACGGGGTAACATCAATCTTACTTTATAGAACGGGTCTTTGGAATCTAGGTACACTGGAACCCACTGCATAAAACTTTGAAAAATAGTATTTGTAAGTTTGAAAATTTTAAAAAAGTTCCCACACATAGGTATTGGTTAGAAATTTACACATGTATATTTTAATGAAAATGTAGGGGCATATGAGAACATGAGGATGCCATAGTTTAAGTTGTGGAAGTTAAACTCTGGCATTTCTTGTTTTCATGCATGTTTCTTAGTGTCATATTATTTTACAAAAATTTGCATGGGAAAGTTTCAACTCAATACATATGTGCTTGTTGTTGGGGACGTTGAGGGAGTCCTGGATAAAGGGGTCCTCAGGCGTCCGGACAATGGTACGTGGGCCGGACTAAATGGGATGTGAAGATACAAGACCGAAGACACTCTCCCGTGTCCGGATGGGACTCTCCTTGGCGTCGAAGGCAAGCTGGGCGCCCGAATATGAAGATTCCTTTCTCTGTAACCGACATTGTATAACCCTAGCCCCTCCGGTGTCTATATAAACCGGAGGGCTTAGTCCGTAGAGACGAGGAGAATCATAGTCATACAGGCTAGACTTTTAGGGTTTTAGCCATTACGATCTCGAGGTAGATCAACTCTTGTAATACTCATATTCATCAAGATCAATCAAGCAGGAAGTAGGGTATTACCTCCATAGAGAGGGCCCGAACCTGGGTAAACATTGTGTCCACTATCTCCTGTTACCATCAACCTTAGACACACAGTTCGGGACCCCCTACCCGAGATCCGCCGGTTTTGGCACCAACATTGGTGCTTTCATTGAGAGTTCCACTGCGTCGTCTTCAAGAGGTTTGATGGCCCCATCAATCATCTACAACAATGTTGTCTAGGAGGAAGTGTTCCTCCCCGGACAAATCTTCGTATTCGACGACTTCGCACTGCGGGCCAACTCGCTTGGCTGTCTAGAGCAGATCGACAGCTACGCCCCTGGCCATCAGGTCAGATTTGAAAGCTTGAACTATGTCACCGATATCCATGGAGACTTGATCTTCGATGGATTCGAGCCCACGGCAGCCGCTCCCTGCCACCGTGATGAGCATGACCTAAATCCATCATCGGACTATACCCAGGAGATAGCACCTATAAGTGCTCCAGCCCTAGATCCGGAGCAGATTGCGCCTTCTGAGGACGGGAAGCTCAACCCCACCACGGAAGCCGCAGACTCAGTGGCGTTGGAGTCGCACACAGACCCAACCTCGGGTGGAATCTGCGCACCTGAACCTCGGACTCGTTTCCGGCTACACGTTCCGAACCACGTGCGTCCCAAATTCAGCTCCGCGGACATTTTCCGGCACTCACCTTTAGGCGATGTGCTAAACTCATTAAAAACCCTCTCCTTAGCACGGGACTCACAGCGGAATTATATCCGGTTTGAGCTGGGGGCTGATGACGGGGAATTTCGCTTCCCACCCACCTCCCACTTAATAGCCACAGTCGAAGACTTAACCGACATGCTCGACTACGTCTCCGAAGACATCGACGACATGGACGACGATGCTGGAGAGGAGCAGGCCGAAAACCCGCCGTTTACCGGACGTTGGACAGTGATACGTCTCCAACGTATCTATAATTTTTGATTGTTCCATGCTATATTATATTCTGTTTTGGATGATTAATGGGCTTATTTATACACTTTTATATTATTTTTGGGACTAACCTATTAACCGGAGGCCGAGCCCAAATTGCTATTTTTTTGCCTATTTCAGTCTTTCGAAGGAAAAGGATATCAAACGGAGTCCAAACGGAATGAAACCTTCGGGAACATGATTTTCGGAACAAACGTGATCCAGAGGACTTGGAGTGGACGTCAAGCAACATACGAGGAATCCACGAGGTAGGGGGCGCGCCCTCCACCCTCGTGGGCCCCTTGTTGCTCCACCGACGTACTTCTTCCTCCTATATATACCCATATACCCTGGAAACATCATATACGGAGCAAAAACCCTAATTCCACCACCGCAACCTTCTGTACCCGTGAGATCCCATCTTGGGGCCTTTTCCGGCGCTCCACCGGAGGGGGCATTGATCACGGAGGGCATCTACATCAACACCATAGCCTCTCCGATGATGTGTGAGTAGTTTACCTCAGACCTTCGGGTCCATAGTTATTAGCTAGATGGCTTCTTCTCTCTCTTTGGATCTCAATACAAAGTTCTCCTCGATTCTCTTGGAGATCTATTCGATGTAATCTTCTTTTGCGGTGTGTTTCTCGAGATCCGATGAATTGTGGGTTTATGATCAAGTTTATCTATGAACAATATTTGAATCTCCTCTGAATTCTTTTATGTATGATTGGTTATCTTTGCAAGTCTCTTCGAATTATCAGTTTGGTTTGGCCTACTAGATTGATCTTTCTTGCAATGGGAGAAGTGCTTAGCTTTGGGTTCAATCTTGCGGTGTCCTTTCCCGGTGACAGTAGGGGCAGCAAGGCACATATTGTATTGTTGCCATCGAGGATAAAAAGGTGGGGTTTATATCATATTGCATGAGTTTATCCCTCTACATCATGTCATCTTGCTTAAAGCATTACTCTGTTCTTATGAACTTAATACTCTAGATGCATGCTGGATAGCAGTCGATGTGTGGAGTAATAGTAGTAGATGCAGAATCATTTCGGTCTACTTGTCACGGACGTGATTCCTATATACATGATCATACCTAGATATTCTCATAACTATGCTCAAATCTATCAATTGCTCGACAGTAATTCGTTTACCTACCATAATACTTATGCTATCTTGAGAGAACCCACTAGTGAAACATATGGCCCCCGGGTCTATTTTTTATCATATTAATCTTCCAACACTTAGCAATTTCTATTGCCGTTTATTTTACTTTGCATCTTTATTTCTCTTTATCATAAAAATACCAAAAATATTATCTTATCATATCTATCAGATCTCACTCTCGTAAGTGACCGTGAAGGGATTGACAACCCCTTTATCCCGTTGGTTGCGAGGTTCTTATTTGTTTGTGTAGGTGCGTGGGACTCGAGCGTGGTCTCCTACTGGATTGATACCTTGGTTCTCAAAAAAACTAAGGGAAATACTTACGCTACTTTACCGCATCACCCTTTCCTCTTCAAGGGAAAACCAATGCAGTGCTCAAGAGGTAGTAGACAGCCACCTCCTCATACAACATATACATGGTGGATACACCCAAAGAGAATAGCGGCAACGACAAGGAAGATCCAGTAGAGGATGAACCTCCTGAGATACAACCAAAGCGCCGACGTCAGCGGCGCCGCTCTAAATCACACCGCAGAAAAGACAGCAACACCGGCACAGGAGACGATAACACTCCGGACGGTGCCGAAGACAGAGAAGACCTCGACGAGCAAACTGCCGAACAGGATGATCGGGAAGATGGGCAACTTTGCCCGGATAAACAGGCCATAAACGAAGACTCGGAGGACAACAATTATCTACCACCCTCCGAGGATGAGGAGAGCCTCGACCGCCCAACTAAAAGTTACCCGAAGCGCAAATTGTTACCCCAATTCGATGATGAGGCGTTGGAGCCCGTACTATCAGCGCGTAATGCGGCTGACCGACCACCACATGGCCGGGACAAAGCGGCACCTCAAGTCGAACACCAGCCCGTCCTACCTAACCGTAAGGGAAGAGATAAAACGGCTCGGGGTTATACATATGACCTGCGGCAAGACCTAAAAAACAGAACAGGTCAGACCAGATCGATCTACGGATCGCGGGGGCGTGCCCTGACGCGCGACGACGGCCATTCGGCTGGACATGACAAACATAACCACACCTGGGCCGAAAATCACAGACATACTATATCTGAACTACGTCGCGACTTGGCCCGATACAGAGGAGCCGCACACCCCCTCTGCTTCACTGACGAAGTAATGGAGCATGAATTCCCAGAAGGGTTTAAACCCGTAAATATTGAATCATATGATGGAACAACAGATCCCGCGGTATGGATTGAGGATTTTCTTCTCCATATTCATATGGCCCGTGGTGATCACCTTCACGCCATCAAATACCTCCCTCTAAAACTCAAAGGGCCAGCTCGGCACTGGTTAAACAGTCTGCCTGAAAACTCTATCAGCAGTTGGGAGGACTTGGAAGACGCCTTCTGCGATAACTTCCAAGGTACATATGTACGACCTCCAGATGCCGATGACTTAAGTCACATAGTTCAACAGCCCGGAGAGTCAGCCAGGAAATTCTGGACCAGGTTCCTAACTAAAAAGAACCAGATCGTCGATTATCCGGATGCCGAAGCCCTAGCGGCCTTTAAGCATAGCATCCGCGACGAATGGCTCGCCCGTCACCTCGGCCAAGAAAAGCCGAAGTCCATGGCAGCCCTCACGGCACTCATGACCCGTTTTTGTGCGGGCGAGGATAGTTGGCTAGCTCGCAGCAATAATACTTCAAGTGAAGCTGGCACCTCTGAGACAAAAAACAGCAACGGCAAGCCCCGACACAACAAGCACAAGCGTCGAAGCAACGGTGACAATACCGACGACACGGCGGTCAACGCCGGATTCAGCGGCTCCAAGTCCGGCCAGCGGAAGAAGCCATATAAAAGAAACAATTCGGGCCCATCCAGCTTGGACCGCATACTCGATCGTCCATGCCAGATCCATGGCACCCCAGACAAACCAGCCAATCATACCAACAAACACTGTTGGGTTTTTAAACAGGCCAACAAATTAAATGCCGAGAACAAGGAGAAGGGGTCGCAAAGCAAGGACGATGACGAGGAGTCCCATCCGCCGAACACGGGGGGACAGAAGAAGTCCCCCTCCCCAAAGTTAAAACAGTAAACATCATATACGCTACACACATCCCCAAGAGGGAGCGCAAACGCGCGCTTAGGGACGTCTACGCGATGGAGCCAGTCGCCCCAAAGTTCAACCCATGGTCTTCCTGTCCGATCACTTTCGATCACAGGGACCATCCGACCAGTATCCGTCATGGTGGTTCAGCTGCACTGGTCCTCGACCCAATCATTGATGGATTCCATCTCACGTGAGTCCTCATGGATGGTGGCAGCAGCCTGAACCTGCTCTATCAGGATACAGTGCGCAAAATGGGCATTACTCCCTCAAGGATCAAGCCCACAAAGACCACCTTTAAAGGAGCCATACCAGGTGTAGAAGCCCGCTGTACGGGCTCAATCGCACTAGAGGTTGTCTTCGGATCCCCGGACAACTTCCGAAGCGAAGAATTGATCTTTGATATCGTGCCCTTCCGCAGTGGCTATCACACACTGCTGGGACGAACCGCATTTGCTCGATTCAACGCAGTGCCACACTATGCTTATCTCAAGCTCAAGATGGCCGGACCACGTGGTGTCATAACAACCAATGGAAACACGGAACGCTCCCTCCGTACCGAGGAGCACACCATTGCTTTAGCAGCAGAAGTACAGAGCGGCCTTCTCAAGCAGAACCTTAATTCAGCGGCCGAACTCCTGGACAATATCAAACAAGTATGGACTACTCTACAGCAGGACAGCCCAGTGCGTCAAGAGCTCGACTAGCAATTCGGGGAGCTCCTAACTGGCGCCTTCTGCGCCGGTTAGGAGAATGAGCGCTCACGTACCTCCAGTCATGGGCCGGCCCAAGATAAAGAGTGTGAGCGCTAGTTCGTTCCCTTGATCGTTCGTTCAAAAAACAAAAGGAGTAGCTTCGCTTCGTTTTTTTCTGGTTCGATCGTTTTACTCAGTTTTGAATTAACCGGTCATTGTTGACCGCTGATCAGTTCAACATTGACCGTTGACTTTTCAGAAAAGGTTCACAAAAAACGTGATTTTTTTTCAAACATCACGAACTAAAAAAAGGTTCATCTAAATTAAAAGAGTTCACCAATTTTTAATAAAAAATTCATCTAATTTGGACAAAAAATTCACCGACTTTCAAAAAAAGTTCATTGGTTTTGAAAAAGGTTCACAAAACTAAGAAAATGTTTATCGAACTTGAAAAAAAGTTCATTGAATTTGGAAAAAGTTGATCGACTTCAAAAAAGAGTTCACCCAAATTTGAAAAAAAGTTCATCGAATTTGAAAATAGTTCACCGGTTTTGATAAAATGTCATCGAATTAGAAAAAAGTTCATTGAATTTGAGAAAAAGTTCACCAATTTTGAAAAAGTTCATCGAATTTGAAAAACATTCATAAATCCGGTGAACTTTTTATATCGAATTAGAAAAAGAAAAAGAAGAAATAAGACTAAAAAACAAAAAGAATGAATAAAAAGAAAATGGAAGAAATGAAAAGAAAAACGAAAAAAAGAAAAGGAAATGAAAGAAAGAAAGAATAAAAGAGGGAAGAAGCTATACGTAATCGCAGAACTCAACTAGCGCGGGTGGCTAGCGTGTGCTGTGCTATAACCCCGCGTCGCAGGATCGAATCCTTCTCAGCACGTTGTTTTTTTACATCATTTTACAAAAGAAAAAAAATGAAACATGGGCTCGCCCATCACGGAGGAGGGGTGTGCGCCCTGTACCACTAACGCTATAACGGGCGCTACGGGCACCGTTTAGGGTTTGCCAGCAATTCGGCCTCCGTCCCAGTATCGACCAAGTGGCGGCGTTCGTACCGCGCGTACATAATTACGCACTCAAAATACCATGGGCATAGACGGAGGCATTAATAGATTGTGATCCATAATACAGCTCGACTTCTCCTGGGCACACATACTTTCACTTCTTTTATCCTTTTCAGGTTTCTTTTCCACATGCTTTTTCTGACGGCCTGATCGCCGGTCCTTTCAAAAGGATAGATACACCAAGGCGGCCAGAAGCACTGACGTATAAGGGAATTTCTAGGTGGTCTCTTTAACAATCACTCTGCCTATTTTCAGGACCCACACGCAGCTCTCCCTTGGTTGTGGCTTATTAAATAGCCCTGTTGCTTATTGCACTACTTGTACAAATACGCTTTGACATATTAATCAAACTATAATGGAAACAGTTTGCGGCCCAACTTCTGCGGCACTAGCTTGCTACCTATCTCTTCTTCTTTTTTGATAATCTTATCAAATCGCACCCTTACACTTTGGTACACTTTAATATGCCAGGGGCTTCATCGCGCCCCATAATACGGCAACAAAGTCCGAACACTTTTTGCGGTTGTAGCGACCAGACCTCAAATGGCATGTGCTGCTGTGCACCAGTGTCATCCCTGGATCAGTAATGCTGACACGCACAGTACAAATGGAGGATTTATAACAGAGTAGCAATCACACACTTATTACATCGAATAACTCCGAAGAGTTTAAGTATGATAAACATGGCTTAAGGCCATCTAATGCGATAACAGCGGAAGACTTGGAAGATAAGTGAGTCCATCAACTCCAGCGGCATCACTGAGTATAAGACCACGACCTAAGGCACCTTAATCGTCGTCTGAAAAGTCTGCAACATGAAACGTTGCAGCCCGGAAACGGGTCAGCACAAAGAATATGCTGGCAAAGTAACACATAGAGAGCAATGAACAGTAATAATGCTATACTACATGCATATAGGCTGGTAGAAAGCTCTATGGTTACAGTTTTTGCGAAAAGCCAATTTTATCCTACCACAAAGGAATAAATTTTATTTAACTATCATGGTGGTTGAAACATGGAGAAGGTACCTCGAACTCAATCCCAATTAAGTGTCATCATTAACCCAACAAAATTAATTAAAGTATCACGGTGATGAGATTCAAATGATAATCCAGGTACGAGATACTCAAGTTGTCCATAACCGGGGACATGGCTAATCATGATCAGTTTGTACACTCTGCAGAGGGTTGCGCACTTGATTCTCGCACTGCATGATGTTTGAGAAACGGATGACCGAGACACAGTCTTTCAGAAACAATCACTCTACTCTGGATGGACCGGTACACCTACTTTCCCCTACATCTGCTAGTCCACCTCTTCAAGAGATCCTGTAACCTACTCAGCTATGCTAGAGCCCATAATAGCTTGTGGCTGCACACGGAAGTTTCTAGCATGAATAATCTTATGATCCCTTTGAGCCTGGGTGGCGGACCTTATAAAATCAGACAACACTGGGTTCTCCAGGTGCCTCAATCCACCCAGATGTGAGTTTTAGTTGCCACCTTAAGTTGAACCATTAATAAGCATCTCACATCTGTCATGAATATCTCTCAAACCCAATCCACGTCTACGAGCATAGCATGGCAATAATAATAGCAACGTAGAAGTAACTCCCAAGGGTTTGATAAACAAAACAGGTAATAGGTACTACCTCAACTACTTCCCAAAACCCACAATTTAATTAGATCCTAATCATGCAATGTGTTTGAGGGTAACAGATCTAATGCAGTAAAACTGGGTATGGAAGGTATATGATCAAAGTGTTACTTGCCTTGCTGATGATCCGCAAAACCTAGCGAGTCGAAGTAACAAGCGGCACACTCCGGGTACTCTATCGCAAACAAGCATACAATCAGTACTCATCTAATTCACAGGTAAAACTCGAATGAAAGATCCAACCAGAAAGTTCAACTTAAGAACTCCGGTTCGCAAAAAGAATCAACTCGAAAGAAGCAATGAAAGTCAAACGGCGGAAGAAAGAAACTTCGTTTGCTAATCTAGATCTAGGTCAAATTTTACTATAGCAAAAACTTGTTTGAGTAGGTTAAACGGAAAGAGAATTTCGAGACGAAACTCTAGGCGCTTGAATCGCCTGATTCCGATAAACGAGCGAGAAGTTAAACATAATCGAAGATTCGATCAGAAATCGAATCTGAGAAAATAACGAGAAAATCCGACGAAAAAGAAAAACGGACGAACGGTTAAATAACGGACGTTCTTTAACAGAGAAAATCCGACGAACGCGTTCGTTAAAACGAACGGTTCGGTGAACGCTCGAAAAATAATAAAACCGAAAAAAAACAGATCTAGGGTTTTTTTTAAAAAAAACAAAGGGTTTTTTTTCTTTCAAAAACCGGCAAAGGTCAACGGCGGCGGGCAGTACCTCGTCGGGCTCCGGCGAGGGGCTCCGGCTCGGGCTCCGGCTCGGGCGGCGAGGGCGCGGGGTGCGGCG
>NC_057796.1:42651412-42659469 GCF_018294505.1 Triticum aestivum
GGGGTTTATAAAGAGGGGCGGGGGAGAGCTCGGCTTGGAGGAGGGGGCGGCCGGGCGGCGTGCGGCGGCGGGACTCAGCTCCCGTGCGCGAGGAGGACGACGCGCGGGCGGGCCGGCGTCCTGGCGCGGCTGGGCTTGGCCCAGCGCGGGCGCGCGCAGTTTTTTTTTTAAGTTCCGCGGATAATAATACGTAGAAAAATAAATAAAAATCAGAAAAATATGAAATAAATTTTGCCCGTCTAGTTAGAAAATCTAGAATAGGGTGAACATTTTTATAAACCAAAATAAATAATTTGAAAATATGCAATATTTTTAATGCAATAAAAATTGTAAATAAAATCCAAATAATGATTTTAACATTTTTCCTCCAGTATTTCAATTGTTTTGGAGAAGTCATATTTTCTCCTCTCGTTTATTTTAAAATGAAATATTTTTCCGGAGGGAAAAATAATTAAAACCAAAATCCTCGTCTTATCATTTGATGAAAATCAAATATGAAAATTCGAGAAAATCCCCAACTCTCTCCGAGGGTCCTTGAGTTGCTTAGGATTTATCGAGGATTTGCCAAAATGCAATAAAACATGATTTGCAATGATGATCTATGTATAACATACCAAATTGAAAATTTGGGATGTTACAAACCTACCCCCCTTAAGATGAATCTCGCCCTCAAGATTCGGGTTGGCTAGAAAAGAGGTGGGAGTGGTTTTTCCGTAGATCTTCCTCTCGCTCCCAGGTGGCTTCATCTTCTGTGTGGTGACTCCACTGAACTGTGCAAAACTTGATAACCTTGCTGCGGGTAACTCGGCTGGCATACTCGAGAATCTTAATTGGTTTCTCCTCATAGGTCAAATCACTTTCCAACTGAATCGCTTCCAGCGGTACAGTATCTCTCAGTGGTATTTCAGCCATCTCTGCGTGGCACTTCTTCAACTGCGAAACGTGAAATACATCATGTACTCCAGACAATCCTTCGGGCAATTCCAGCTTGTAGGCAACTTCTCCCATACGTTCCAACACTCTGTATGGTCCGATAAAATGAGGCGCTAACTTTCCCTTAACTCCAAAGCGCTTCACTCCTCGAAGTGGTGATACTCGAAGATACACTCTGTCTTCGACTTCGTGAACTGTCTCCTTTCGCTTAGAATCAGCATAACTCTTCTGCCTGGACTGGGCTACCTTGAGCCTGTTGCGAATCAACCTTACTTTCTGTTCAGACTCCTTAATCAGATCTGGTCCAAACAACTGACGGTCTCCAACTTCGTCCCATAACAACGGTGTTCTACACCTCCTTCCGTACAATGCTTCGAAAGGGGCCATCTTCAAACTGGTTTGATAACTGTTGTTATATGAAAACTCCGCATATGGCAAATTGTCGTCCCAATTAGATCCATAATCTAGTGCGCATGCTCTCAACATGTCCTCCAAAATCTGGTTGACTCTCTCGGTCTGTCCATCTGTCTGTGGGTGAAATGCTGTACTGAATTCCAGCCTGGTTCCCAGTGTTTCATGTAACTGCTTCCAAAACTTCGAGGTAAATTGGGTTCCTCTATCTGATACAATGGTCCTCGGAACTCCATGCAAACATACGATCCTGGTCATGTATAACTTTGCCAACTTAGCACTGGTGTAAATGGTCTTCACTGGAATGAAATGAGCCACTTTCGTCAAACGGTCGACTACAACCCATATTGAGTCATAGCCTGAACGAGTCCTGGGTAATCCTGTTATAAAATCCATGCCTATTTTATCCCACTTCCATTCGGGTATCGGCAATGGCTGTAGCAATCCTGCTGGCTTCTGATGCTCTGCCTTCACTCTCTGACATACATCACAAACTGCTACATATTCTGCAATATCCTTCTTCATTCCGGTCCACCAGAAAGTATTCTTCAAATCCAAATACATCTTGGTATTCCCTGGGTGAATCGAGTACGGTGAATCATGGGCTTCTTGCAAAATCAACTTCCTGATCTCCGGATCCTTTGGCACATATACGCGGTCCTCAAACCATAAGGTATCGTGCTCATCCTCACGAAATCCCTTGGCTTTTCCTTTGCTCATCTTCTCCTTTATCTCTTCAATCTCCTTGTCTGTCTTCTGAGCTTCTCTGATCCTTTCCATCAAGGTAGACTGAATCTCCAATGTCGCTAGATAGCCTCTTGGGACTATTTCAAACATAGCTCGCGTAGCTCCTCGGCTAACTCCTGAGGTAACTCTCCGGTCATGAGGGTGTTGATATGGCTCTTGCGGCTCAACGCGTCTGCTACTACGTTAGCCTTTCCAGGGTGATAATGCAATCTCATATCATAATCTTTGATGAGCTCCAACCATCTCCTCTGTCTGAGATTTAACTCCTTCTGCGTGAAAATATACTTCAAACTCTTGTGATCCGTGTACACCTCACAATGGTTTTCGATGAGAAAATGTCTCCAGGTCTTCAATGCATGCACCACGGCTGCTAATTCCAAATCGTGCGTAGCATAATTCTTCTCATGGGGTTTAAGTTGTCGTGAAGCATATGACACAACTCTTCCTTCCTGCATAAGTACTGCTCCAAGTCCTCGACGAGAAGCGTCGCAATAAACTTCATAGTCCTTGCGTTGATCTGGCAGAATCAACACTGGTGAGGTAACCAATCGTTTCTTCAACTCTTGGAAACTAGCTTCACATTCCTTAGTCCAATTGAATTTGGTGTCCTTCTTCAATAGCTCAGTCATGGGCTTGGCAATCTTCGAGAAATTCTCGATAAATCTCCGATAGTATCCTGCAAGTCCAAGGAAACTCCGGATTTCTCCAACTGTCATGGGTGATTCCCAACTTGTCACTGTGTCAACCTTGGCAGGGTCTACTGCTATTCCTTCTCCAGAAATAACATGTCCAAGGAATCCAACTTCCTTCAACCAAAACTCACATTTGCTGAACTTGGCATATAACTGATGTTCTCTGAGCTTCTCTAGTACCAATCGCAAATGCTCCTCATGCTCTTCTTCATCCTTGGAAAAGATTAAAATATCATCAATGAACACCACAACGAACTTATCCAAAAACTCCATAAACACTTTGTTCATCAGGTTCATGAAATAGGCAGGTGCGTTAGTCAGTCCAAATGACATAACGGTATACTCATACAATCCATATCTGGTGGTAAATGCCGTCTTGGCTATATCCTTCTCTCGAATCTTTAACTGATGGTATCCTGATCATAGATCGATCTTGGAAAATACTTTAGCTCCTTGTAAGCGGCAAACAAATCATTGATCATCGGCAGTGGGTACTTGTTTTTGATGGTTACTTCATTCAATCCTCGGTAATCAACAACCATCCTCAGCAATCCATCTTTCTTCTCCACTAGAAGTACTGGTGATCCCCAAGGTGACGAACTTGGGCGAATATAGCCTTTATCCAGTAACTCCTTGATTTGCTTCTTAATTTCCTCCAAATCCTTTGCGGGCATCATGTACGGTCTCTTAGATATTGGCCCTGTGCCTGGCAAAAGTTCAATCAAAAACTCAATGTCTCTATCTGGTGGCATGCCTGGCAACTCTTCTGGAAATACATCCGGATAATCCTTCACCACTGGTACTTCCTCCTGTATAACTCCTGATAAGGAGTTTACTTGAGTCTTCTTCGGCATATACCGGGATACATACTTGATCCTTTTTCCTTCCGGGGTGGTAAGCAAAATTGTCTTGCTGGCACAATCGATGTTTCCTCCATACAACGATAGCCAATCCATTCCCAAAATTACATCCAAACCTTGCGATTCCAAAACAATGAGGTCTGAGGGGAAAACATGCCTACCAATGGCCAATGGTATCTGAAAACATCCTTGGGTGGCCATATACTCTGCTCCTGGCGAGGTTACTAACATAGGGGTTTTGAGAACTTGGGCGGACATCTTAAACTTATTCACGAATCCCCTTGATATGTATGAATGCGATGCACCAGTATCGAAAAGAACGGTTGCAGTAAATGACTTAACCAAAAACTTACCTATTACTGCATCAGGCTGAGATTCAACCTCCTCCACGCTCACGTGGTTCACATGTCCTTTATTGAACGGGTTCGGCTTCTTCCCAGAGCTTCCATTGCCATTTCCATTTTAGGCTTCGGGGCAGTCAGTAGCATAATGTCCCATCTTCTGGCACTTGAAACGAGTAATGTGACTTAGATCTCTCTTGGTTGGGGTAGATGGGTTAGTGCGGTTCTGTCCGTTTCCTCCTCCATTCCCATTACCATTCTTGGAGCCATTATGGTTGTGCGAACTACCTCCTCCATGGGTATGCTGAAACTGTCCTCCCGGCTTCGGGGTAAATCATGGCTTCTGCTGGGCTCCAGAATTGTACTTCCCTTGTCCATACTTCCTCTTGCGGTTTTCAATCTGCTGTTGCTTCCCTTCAATCATGAGAGCTCTATCTACCAGCTCCTGGTAGTTGTTGAAAGTTGCTACCATCAACTGCATACTCAGCTCATCATTCAGTCCTTCCAAAAACTTCTCCTGCTTGGCAGCATCTGTAGCAACGTCATCTGGTGCTTAACGTGCTAACTTACTGAATTCCTCCACGTACTGGCCTACGGTGCGTCCTCCTTGGCGTAGGTTACGAAACTCACGCTTCTTCATAGCCATAGCTCCTGCTGAAACATGAGCGGTACGGAAAGCTTGCTGAAACTGGTCCCATGTGACAGTGTCAATAGGGTGTGTGGCTGTATAATTCTCCCACCATGATGCTGCGGGTCCATCAAGCTGGTGTGCGGCAAAACGCACTCTTTCCGCATCTGTGCATCCTGCAGTGGTCAACTCCCTTCCAACTTTGCGGAGCCAATCATCTGCGACAATCGGCTCGGTGCTACTGGAAAACACCGGCGGGTTCAGCCTTAAGAAACGGGCTAAGTGATCAACAGGTGGTGGTGGCGGTGGGTTGTTGTTGTTGTTGTTGTTGCCTTGGTTCTGCACTAACACTTGCATCAGGCCATTCTGTTGCTGAATCAACTGGGTGATCTCTGGCGGGAAAACAAATCCGGTGTCGCGTCTCGGAGGCATCTGATGGGTTTAGAAAAGATGAGAGTTGAGAATAGAATGAGGTCTAGAGGGAAACACTACCCATATGCTCATGAGACAAATTCAATCAATATCACTCAATCAAATCAAACAAGGCAAAACAATCGATCTAACTAACGTTACAAAGTGCTTGAACTATACTATTAAATGGGGGAAAACTACTACTGATATGGTGGTCTACTAAAAATTCTGATCCGTTGAAGACTCCATGATATCTGCTCCAGCTTCATCCACCCAGTCGTCTTCACTTGGTTCCGAGTCGGTGTCGTCGATGATGATGTAGTTATCCGGACAAGTGCATTCGTCGACTTCTGCTTTTGGCACTGGATTTCCCACGAATGCTCCAATCTTATTCTCCAGGTCGTCAATCTTCCCTACTAGTGCGTTGATTTCCTCCAAATAATCTTCGCGTGTAGTCTTGAGTTCTTCTTGGAGCTCCTTGATCTTCGTGAATGCCTTCTTCAGTTCTTCCTTGTCCGTGCACATCTGGTTCTCCTGGCGACGAATATGTTGGTTCTGCTCCTGGATGAAAGCTGCAATTGATCCATCCTTCTTGGTCTTGATCATCTCCCATTGCGCGTCTCAACGTCCACAAATCTGATAAATTGTATCCTTAAGCTCTTGGTGGTAGACTTCTCCAATGCGTCCCATGGCGATGTGTGCGGCCATGCTCTTCCCTAAACTCCAAGTTGGTGCTTCGAAAACCAATCTCATGGGTTCAGTAACTGGCTCAAACGTCCTTCCTGGAATGATAACTTGAATCTTCCAGCTCTCCTCTCCAGGAAATGTGGCGTTGTAGGTTCCGGTGATGCTTGGTATTCCTATGTTCAAGTACTTGGTGACTTCCTTCAAATGTCGACCAAACGGCGTGTCTTCATCTGGTTGCATAAACTTTCTCCTTGCGTTCGCCATTCCTAAAAGAGTAGAAAGTGGAGAGGGGTCAGAAATGAGAAGAGAGAAGTTTTCTAGGGCTTAAGCTTAGTGGTCGTGTCCTACAGTCAACGTGTGCTCTGATACCAACTTTGTAGCGACCAGACCTCAAATGGCCTGTGCTGCTGTGCACCAGTGTCATCCCTGGATCAGTAATGCTGACACGCACAGTACAAATGGAGGATTTATAACAGAGTAGCAATCACACACTTATTACATCGAATAACTCCGAAGAGTTTAAGTATGATAAACATGGCTTAAGGCCATCTAATGAGATAACAGCGGAAGACTTGGAAGATAAGTGAGTCCATCAACTCCAGGGGCATCACTGAGTATAAGACCACGACCTAAGGCACCTTACTCGTCGTCTGAAAAGTCTGCAACATGAAACGTTGCAGCCCGGAAACGGGTCAGCACAAAGAATATGCTGGCAAAGTAACACATAGAGAGCAATGAACAGTAATAATGCTATACTACATGCATATAGGCTGGTAGAAAGCTCTATGGTTACAGTTTTTGCGAAAAGCCAATTTTATCCTACCACAAAGGAATAAATTTTATTTAACTATCATGGTGGTTGAAACATTGAGAAGGTACCTCCAACTCAATCCCAATTAAGTGTCATCATTAACCCAACAAAATTAATTAAAGTATCACGGTGATGAGATTCAAATGAGAATCCAGGTACGAGATACTCAAGTTGTCCATAACCGGGGACACGGCTAATCATGATCAGTTTGTACACTCTGCAGAGGTTTGCGCACTTTTCCCCACAAGACTGGATCGCCTCCGCTTGATTCTCGCACTGCATGATGTTTGAGAAACGGATGACCGAGACACAGTCTTTCAGAAACAATCACTCTACTCTGGATGGACCGGTACACCTACTTTCCCCTACATCTGCTAGTCCACCTCTTCAAGAGATCCTGTAACCTACTCAGCTATGCTAGAGCCCATAATAGCTTGTGGCTGCACACGGAAGTTTCTAGCATGAATAATCTTATGATCCCTTTGAGCCTGGGTGGCGGACCTTATAAAATCAGACAACACTGGGTTCTCCAGGTGCCTCAATCCACCCAGATGTGAGTTTTAGTTGCCACCTTAAGTTGAACCATTAATAAGCATCTCACATCTGTCATGAATATCTCTCAAACCCAATCCACGTCTACGAGCATAGCATGGCAATAATAATAGCAACGTAGAAGTAACTCCCAAGGGTTTGATAAACAAAACAGGTAATAGGTACTACCTCAACTACTTCCCAAAACCCACAATTTAATTAGATCCTAATCATGCAATGTGTTTGAGGGTAACAGATCTAATGCAGTAAAACTGGGTATGGAAGGTATATGATCAAAGTGTTACTTGCCTTGCTGATGATCCGCAAAACCTAGCGAGTCGAAGTAACAAGCGGCACACTCCGGGTACTCTATCGCAAACAAGCATACAATCAGTACTCATCTAATGCACAGGTAAAACTCGAATGAAAGATCCAACCAGAAAGTTCAACTTAAGAACTCCGGTTCGCAAAAAGAATCAACTCAAAAGAAGCAACGAAAGTCAAACGGCGGAAGAAAGAAACTTCGTTTGCTAATCTGGATCTAGGTCAAATTTTACTCTAGCAAAAACTTGTTTGAGTAGGTTAAACGGAAAGAGAATTTCGAGACGAAACTCTAGGCGCTTGAATCGCCTGATTCCGATAAACGAGCGAGAAGTTAAACAGAATCGAAGATTCGATCAGAAATCGAATCTGAGAAAATAACGAGAAAATCTGACGAAAAAGAAAAACGGACGAACGGTTAAATAACGGACGTTCGTTAACAGAGAAAATCCGACGAACGCGTTCGTTAAAACGAACGGTTCGGTGAACGCTCGAAAAATAATAAAACCGAAAAAAAACCGATCTAGGGTTTTTTTAAAAAAAACAAAGGGTTTTTTTTTCAAAAACCGGCAAAGGTCAACGGCGGCGGGCAGTACCTCATCGGGCTCCGGCGAGGGGCTCCGGCTCGGGCTCCGGCGAGGGCGGCGAGGGCGCGGGGTGCGGCGGGGGTGCGGGGTGCGAGGG
>NC_057796.1:42659571-42666821 GCF_018294505.1 Triticum aestivum
GACTCGGCTCCCGTGCGCGAGGAGGACGACGCGCGGGCGGGCCGGTGGCCTGGCGCGGCTGGGCTTGGCCCAGCGCGGGCGCGCGCAGTTTTTTTTTTAAGTTCCGCGGATAATAATACGTAGAAAAATAAATAAAAATCAGAAAAATAAGAAATAATTTTCCCCGTCTAGTTAGAAAATCTAGAATAGGGTGAACATTTTTATAAACCAAAATAAATAATTTGAAAAGATGCAATATTTTTAATGCAATAAAAATTGTAAATAAAATCCAAATAAATTCCAAATAATGATTTTAACATTTTTCCTCCAGTATTTCAATTGTTTTGGAGAAATCATATTTTCTCCTCTCATTTATTTTAAAATGAAATATTTTTCCGGAGGGAAAAATAATTAAAACCAAAATCCTCGTCTTATCATTTGATGAAAATCAAATATGAAAATTCGAGAAAATCCCCAACTCTCTCCGAGGGTCCTTGAGTTGCTTAGGTTTTATCGAGGATTTGCCAAAATGCAATAAATCATGATATGCAATGATGATCTATGTATAACATACCAAATTGAAAATTTGGGATGTTACAGCAGTACAGTTTGGCACCCCGAATTTAGCATTATATGCATTGGCTCCGAATCATGTCTTTGGTCAATAGTTGGGTTGCCCGGCTCCTATGCTTACTACCTTACATTCCGCTATATTAGCTAGGGTAGTAAAGGGAGAACTACTGCGATTGTGTTCTGGTTTATCCGGATGAGCACCTCAGTAGAGAAAGCCGAGAACTGACTGTCATGATGCGGCGTGAGCCGGTCAGCTCTTCGGAGGTTTCAAAATCCTTAGCGATTTTTTTTCGCATTATGCGATGAATCGGTTCTTACCCGATCAAGTGTGTACAACACCCTAGTTTGGATACTAGGGGCTGCGCCTAAATTTTTATCGTCAAACTCCTGTGGCTACGTTAGGGTGATAAAGCCACATAGTCCGATTGCCTGGTTCGTTGCGCTAAACACCTCCTTCAAGGACCAAACAATTGGATCAAGAATGTTTAGATTCCATCCCGAACACCCCCGTACCACCTACATGGGGGATGAACCCGACTACTGGCCAACTCTCAGATTTCATAAACACGGCCGCACAGGAGGTAAAATTTTAACAAGCAATATATTACATAATCGACTTTGTTTCATAATACAGGGCGAGATAACATGAATGTATTCATTCAAAGATTACATCTTTCGCACATTGCTCCGGTACAATGCGGGATCCCTCCAGGACATCGCTAAAATACCGCTCGGGCGTGCGGTGCTCCTTTCCCTCGGGCGGTCCCTCGGTCGCGAGCTTGACGGCATTCATCTTCGCCCACTGCACCTTGACACGGGCGAAGGCCATCCGCGCACCTTCGATACAGACTGACCGCTTGATGGCGTCAAGCCGGGGGCAGGCATTGACCAGCCGCTTCACGAGCGCGCAGTAGCTGCTGGGTATGGCTTCGGCAGGCCACAGCCGGATTATTAAGTCCTTCATGGCCAGTTCGGCCACCCTATGCAGTTCGACCAGCTGTTTTAGCTGATCGCTAAAGGGAACCGGATGTTCTGGCGCAAGGTATTGTGACCAGAACAGCTTCTCCGTTGAGCTCCCCTCTTCGGCTTGGAAGAATTCCGCAGCGTCAGACACACTGCGCGGCAGATCCGCAAACGCCCCTGGAGAACTCCAAATCCGGGTTAGTAAGAGATACCTCTTCTTCACATACTTGCTTTGCATAATAAAAGCCTTACCCGCCGCGATTTCCTTGGCCTCTTGGATTTCCTGGAGGGCGCCCTGGGCTTCAATCCGGGCATCTTGTGCGCTTTGGCGAGCCTTGGCGAGTTCAGTTTCTTGATCCGCAATGTCGCGCTCCAAGGACTCGCATTTCTTGACGGCGTCCTGGAGCTCATGCTGGACCTCACAAACCCTGGCCTCGTGTTTTTCATGGGCGGCTTGCTCCTTTGCCTTCTTCTTCTTGGCCTCATCCAGCGCTTTCTTGAGGGTTTCCACCTCATTCGCCGCTCCTACAAATATCATGGCACTATGGTCAGCACAAGTCGTTCATCCTTTCCGGATATACATAAGGTCATCACATACCTTGCTTGTCCTCCAGTTGCTTTTTTACATGGTCGAGCTCTTCCTCGGCCCGCTCCAGACTCTGCTTTAGTCCGGAGACCTCAGCAGCATGAGAGGTTGCGGGCAGCAACGACGCCTGCTTATTCACATAAGACATATTTAGTTAGTTTCCTGCGAAAATTACTTGATCCTCTGTCCGGCTTTTCTTTCCGAACACCGGACAGTGTCTCAGGGGCTACTGTCTATACTGTGACATTCTTTTTACATAATTGCGTTGCTTACCTCAAAGCCTATTAGAAGGCTTGTGCAGGCTTCGGTCAGTCCGCTCTTCGTGGACTGAACCCTCTCAACTACCGTACCCATAAGGGTACGGTGTTCCTCAACAATGGAAGCACCTCGCAGCGCTTCCATTAGGGTGTCTGGCACCTCTGGCTGGACAGAGGTCACCGGGGATAGGCGCACCTCCTTCTTTCGAAGGAGGCTGCTTGCCGGGTTCCGGAGCCGCATTGGTCTCCGGGACCATATTCGGCTGGGGGCCGAACTAAATAAGGCCCCCATCGCCAGTCTCCATGGGGATTTGCTCCCACATGTGTCCAGCGGTCGAGGTATCACCCTCTGGCGCCGCCTTGACGGCCTCCTGAGTCTTTCCCTGGCCTGGGATCCTTCGGAACAACACCTCGATGTCATCCATGGCCTTGGGAGAGGAGGCCGCCGGAAGGGACCCGCTGTCCATTGCCTTTCGGGTCCAGCGAATTCCCCGAAGATGAGGATCGCTCGAGGACGGACCGAGCCGGACTGTAAGTGCATGATTCAACATGTTAAGACTATGAAGTGGAGAGGCCGGATATATGAATGTGTTCGGGTACTCACGATTCGGCCAGGGGCTTGTCTCGGGAGCGCCGCTCTGGGCTGCTATCGATGTCCCACGCGGAGTTATCCGTGCGGGAGAGCTTCCCTTTCTCGGACACCTCTGCCTCTAGATTTATGGAGGCTGCCCTCTTCTTCCTTCCCCCCTCAGGGGGAGTTGCTTTCTTCCTCCTCCTCGTTGTCGTCTTCGGCGGCGGAGGAATGTGTCTCGGTGCCCTCGGACGTCGCGTCCAAAGCGCCCTTGTGGCGGAGGCCACTTCTGGCCCCCTTGGCCTTCTTCTTGGCCTTCTTCTCCGGCACCTGGTAAGGCGCCGGGACCAGCATCTTTGTCAGAAGCAGGATGGCTGGTTCCTCGGGTAGCAGAGCTAGACACTGAATCCGCTCCGCCTTCTTTGTCCAGCCCTAGAAAATAAATAATGAGGTTTGGGTACCTTCCCTGAATAAGCAAGTAAAGGATACACCTTGAAACGCGAAAGACTTACCGCACTGGCAGGATGGGCTAGGTCGTGCCCACGATCCTCGGTCGTCTCCGGCCGCATCTCGTTGCCCTTAAAGAGCACCTTCCAGATGTCTTCGTGCGTAGTTCCGAAGAACCGTTGCAAGGTCTGGTGCTCAGCCGGATCGAGTTCCCATAAATGGCAAGTCCGGCTTTGGCATGGAAGGATCCGGCGAACTAGCATCACCTGGATCACGTTGACGAGCTTAATATTCTTGTCCACCATGCTCTGGATGCGCGTTTGCAGCGCTGTCAGCTCGTCCGACGAAGACCAATTCAGGCCCTTCTCTAGCAAGGAGGTGAGCCGCATTGGGGCTCCAGATTTGAATTCGGGCCATGTGGCGTCATGGGGCTCTGTGACATAGAACCACAATTGCTGCCACCCTTTGACGGTCTCCACAAAGGTACCTTTGGGCCATGTGACGTTGGGCATCTTGCTCACCATGGCACCTCCGCACTCTGCGTGTTGGCCATCCACCACCTTCGGCTTCACGTTGAAGATCTTAAGCCATAGTCCGAAGTGGGGTGGAATGCGGAGGAAGGCCTCGCACACAACAATAAATGTCGAGATGTTGAGGAAATAATTTGGGGCCAGATCATGGAAATCTAGCCCGTAGTAGAACATGAGTCCGCGGACGAAAGGGTGGAGAGGAAACCCTAACCCGCGGACGAAGTGTGGGATGAACACCACCCTCTCATTGGGCTCCGGGGTGGGGACGATTTGCCCCTTGGCCGGAAGCCGGTGGGCGATTTCCTTGGCCAGATACCCGGCCTCCCGAAGATGGGTGATGTCCTTCTCCTTGACGGAGGACGCCATCCACTTGCCTTGCGCTCCAGATCCGGACATGGTCGAGTGCTTTTTTGAGGCGGCAAAGATGAGAGCTTGGGCGTTGGAGCTCGAGAATGGGAAGGTAGAGAGAAAGAAGGCGTGGGTGAAAGAAAGGAATCCTTATCTCCTTATAAAGGCAGTGAATATCAAGTGCCTCCCCACTCGCCTGTTCCCAAGGGCTGTGCAGACGGCACGGTTGGATTACCCACGCCCTTATTGATGAGAATCCCTTAATGACGGGACACAATCTCTGCTGCGACAAGACGTGCCAATAGAAACCGCATCTTCAAATATGAAGCATCAGGCCCAAAAACGGTTCGAAATAATAACCGGGCAGGGGCGTGATGTCATGCTACAGAAAGTTGTCAGCGGATTGGACTCGTCAAATATTATACTCTCTGCGGTTGTGCGTGGTACTTGTTTTGCAGAGCCAGACACGTTCGTTGGGTTCGAAGACTGTGTTGGAGTATTCGGAGAAGGAACCCGCCTTGCAATGCCGAAGACAATCTGCGCACCGGACACCTCGTCACTGAAGCCTAGTTTAGGGGCTACTAAGGGAGTCCTGGATTAAGGGGTCCTTGGGCATCCGGACAATGGTACATCGGCCGGACTAATGGGTTGTGAAGATACAAGACCGAAGACTCTCTCCCGTGTCCGGATGGGACTCTCCTTGGCGTGGAAGGCAAGCTGGGTGCCCAGATATGAAGATTCCTTTCTCTGTAACCGACATTGTATAACCCTAGTCCCCTTCGGTGTCTATATAAATCGGAGGGCTTAGTCCGTAGAGACGAGGAGAATCATAGTCATACAGGCTAGACTTTTAGGGTTTTAGCCATTACGATCTCGAGGTAGATCAACTCTTGTAATACTCATATTCATCAAGATCAATCAAGTAGGAAATAGCTATTACCTCCATAGAGAGGGCCCAACCTGGGTAAACATTGTGTCCCCCATCTCCTGTTACCATCAACCTTAGATGCACAGTTCGGGACCCCCTACCCGAGATCCGCCGGTTTTGACACAGACAGACGTAGCATGCAATTTCAAAATTCCTACGATCACGCAAGATCCAACTAGGAGATGCATAGAAACGAGAGGGGGAGAGTGTGTACGTACCCTCATAGACCAAAAGCGGAAGCATTAGTATAACACGGTTGATGTAGTCGAACGTCTTCGCGATCCAACCGATCTAGTACCGAACGTACGACACCTCCGAGTTCAGCACACGTTCAGCTCGATGATGTCCCTCGAACTCTTGATCCAGCAGAGGGTTGAGGGAGAGTTTCGTCAGCACAATGGTGTGGTGACGGTGATGGTGATGTGATCCGCGCAGGGATTCGCCTAAGCAATACGTCGCTATGACCGGAGGAGTAAACTGTGGAGGGGGGCACCGCACATGGCTAAGAGAATAACTGTTGTGTCTTGGGGTGCCCCTGCCCCCGTATATAAAGGAGGGGAGGAGGAGGCCGACCACCAAGGGGCGCGCCAAGGGGGGTAATCCTACTAGGACTCCACTCCCAGTAGGATTCACCCCCTTTTTTCCTTTCTCATGGAGGGGAAAGAGGGAAGGAGAGGGAGAGGGAGAGGGAAAGAGGAAAGGGGTCCGCGCCCCCTCCCCCTTGTCCAATTCAGACTCCCTGGGGGGGGCACCCTGCGCGCTCCCCTCTCTTTCTCCCCTATGGCCCATGAAGGCCCATTACTTCCCCAGGGGGATCCGGTAACCCCTCGGTACACCGATAAATATCCGAAACATCCCAAAACCATTCTGGTGTCCGAATACCTTCGTCCAATATATCAATCTTTACCTCTCGACTATTTCGAGACTCCTTGTCATGTTCGTGATCTCATCTGGGACTCCGAACAATCTTTGTCACCAAAATACATAACTCATAATACAAATCGTCATCGAACATTAAGCGTGCGGACCCTACGGGTTCGAGAACTATGTAGACATGATCGAGACACATTTCCGATCAATAACCAACAAGGGAACCTGGATGCTCATATTGGTTCCTACATATTCTACGAAGATCTTTATCGGTCAAACCGCAATAACAACATATGTTATTCCCTTTGTCATATGTATGTTACTTGCCCGAGATTCGATCATCAGTATCCTCATACCTAGTTCAATCTCGTGACCGGCAAGTCTCTTTACTCGTTCTGTAATGCACCATCCCGTAGCTAACTCATTAGTCACATTGCTTGCAAGGCTTATAGTGATGTGCATTACCGAGAGGGCCCAGAGATACCTCTCCGGTACTCGGAGTGACAAATCCTAATTTTGATCTATGCCAACCCAACAAACACCTTCGGAGACACCTGTAGAGCATCATTATAATCACCCAGTTACGTTGTGATGTTTGATAGCACACAAGGTGTAACATCCCAAATTTTCAATTTGGAATATTATACATTAGATCATCATTGCATATCATATTTTTATTGCATTTTGGTTTGATCCTAGAAATTCTACGCAACTCAAGGACCCACGGAGAGAGTTGGGGGTTTCATTATTTTCATATTTGAGTTTTTCTCGAATTTTGAAAAGAGGATCGTTTGATTTTAATTATTTTCTCTTTGAATATTTCTTTTATAAAAATAAAAGAGACATGATAAAATGACTTCCTCAAAATAAAAAAATATCAGAGATTTAATGTTAAAATCAAATAAGATTTTTATTCAGAGTTTTATCGCTATTTTATTTGAATTAGGAAAAATATGCGTCTTTCAAAATTGCATTTTAGGCCCAAATAAATGTTCACCTTGTCCGGCTTATTTTTAGAGGACAGGGAAAATTTATTCAGGATTTTTGGAGTCCGTTTAGTACTTGTTTTCTTTCTTTTTCTGCATGATGGAATTAATTAAAAAAAAGAGAAACCGACTCCAGGCCATACCCGAGCGGGACTCCGCCCAGTGGGGGGGGGGCTTTATAAGCCGCGCCACCCGAGCCCCGCAGCCCACCA
>NC_057796.1:42667178-42675117 GCF_018294505.1 Triticum aestivum
GCACGCCGCCCGCTGTCGCGCCGCCCTGCCGCCACCCGCCGCCCTGCGCCGCCGTCTCACCGGATCCGCCGGAGGTAGCTGCCGCCGCCTCGGTTTTCGCGAGAAAATCGAACATTTTTTTTCAAAACCCTAGATCCGTTTTTTAGATCCGATTCGGTTTATTTTTTGGTTTAGTTATCTAGCGAAGGCCCATTCGTACGTTCGTTTTAACGAACGGTTTTCACCGTTTAGCCGCAGACAGCGAACGTTCGTTCGTTAGCCTGTTCGTCAGTTTTTCTTTTTCTCGGATTTTCCACGATTATTTTCGATCGTGATTTCTGATCCAATTTTTTTTTAGTTTATCTTTTCGCTCGTTTATCGGAATCAGGCGATTCAAGCACCTAGAGTTTCGTCTCGAAGCCCTCTTTCTGTTTAACCAACTTGAACAAGATTTTGCTACTGTAAAATTTGACTTTAGTCCAGATTAGTAAACGAAACTTGTTTCTTTCGCCGTTTGAGTTTTGTTGCTTCGTTTGATTTGATTCTTTTTGCAAACCGGAGTTCTTAAGTTGAACTTTCTGGTTAGATCTCTTATTTGAGTTTTACCCGTGCCCTTGCTTGATTGCTTATTGTATGCTTATTTGTTTGCGATAGAGTACCCGGAGTGCGAAGCATGTTACTACGAGTCTCTAGGTTTCACGGATCATCAGCAAGGCAAGTAACACTTTGATCATACCTCTTTACTACCCAGTTTTATTGCATTAGATCAATCCTCAAACAATTGCATGGTTAGGATCTAATTTAAATTGTGGGTTGGGAAGTAGTTGATGAGGTAGGAACCTATTCACCTGTTTATTATCAATCCTTTGGGAGTTACTTCTACGTCGCTTATACTGCTATGCTATGCTCGTAGACGTGGATTGGGTTTGAGTGTACTCATGACAGATGTGAGCTTTCTTAATTAAGGGTTAACTTAAGGTGGCAACTTTAATACACATCTGGGTGGACTGAGGCACCTGGGAAATCAGGTGATTGCCTGTATTTTTGGAAATCCCGGGGTACCGTGTGATTCTTCCTATGGACTGCCACCCAGGCTCAAAGGGATCATGAGATTATTCATGCTAGAAACTTTCGTGTGCAGCCACAAGCCATTATGGGCTCTGGCATAGTTGAGTATGTTGTGTGACCTCTTTCAGTGGTAGACTAGCAGATGTAGGGGATGTAGGTGGTACAGTCTACCCATCGAAAGAGTTAATGCTTCTGAAAGACTGTGTCTCAGTCATCCGTTTCTCAAACACCATGTAGTGCGAGAAATCCAACAGAGGAGATCGAGTCTTGTGGGGAAAAGTGCGCCAACCTCTGCAGAGTGTACAAACTAATCATGGTTAGCCGTGTCCCCGGTTATGGACATCTTGAGTATCTGGATCTTGGATTTTCATGTGGATCTCATCACTCTTAATATAATTTGATTGGGTTTATATTACTTTTAATTGGGATTGAGATGGGGTTTACCATTCTCAACGTTTAACAACCACCATGATAGTTACATAAAGTTTATTCCTTTGTTGTAGGGAAAAATTGGCTTTTCGCGAAACATATTAACCATACAGCCTCCACCAGCCATATATGCATGTAGTGATAGCATTATTCTGTTCATTACTCTTTTGTGTTACATTGCCAGCATATTCCATGTGCTGACCTGTTTTCGGGCTGCAACGTATCATGTTGCAGACTTTTCAGACGATGAGTAAGGAGCCTTAGGTCGTGATCTTTCACTCAGTGATGCCGTTGGAGTTGATGGACTCACTTTATCTTCCAAGCCTTCCGCTGTTATCGTATTAGATGGCCTTAAGCCATATTTATTGTAATAAGTTCTCTTTTGAGACATTCGATGTAATAAGTGTGTGATTGCTACTCTGTTATAAATCCTTCAAGTACTATGCGTGTCAGCAATACCGATCCAGGGATGACACTGATGCACAGAGATCAGACTGTTTGAGGTCTGGTCGCTACAAGATGGTATCAGAGCACACGCTGACTGTAGGACACGACCACTAAGCTAAAGCCCTAGATCACTACTCTCTTCTCATTTCTGACTCATCTCCATTTTCCACTCTTTAGGATGGCGGATGCAAGGATCAAGTTCACGCAACCGGATGAAGACACCCCTTTTGGACCCCACTTGAAGGAAGTTACTAGGTACCTGAACATTGGAATACCAAGCTTCACAAGGACTTACAATGCCACTTTACCAGAAGAGGAGCGCTGGATGATTCAAGTTCAAGTTCCAGGAAGGACATTCACGCCAGTCACTGAGCCCATAGAGTTTTCCTTTGATGCACCAACCTGGAGTCTAGGAAAGAGTATGGCAGCCCACATCACCATGGGACGCATTGGAGAAGTTTACCACAAGGATCTCAAGGATACTATCTACCAGATTTGTGGGTGCCGAGATGAGCAATGGGAGATGATTAGCACCAGGAAGGATAGATCGATTGCAGCTTTCATCTAGGAGTTGAACCAGCACATTCGACGCCAGGAGAACCAGATGTGCGCAGGCATGACAGATTTGAAGAAGGCAATGACCAAGATCACGGAGCTGGAAGAAGAACTCAAGTCTACACGCGATGGATATGAGGAGGAAATAACAACACTATTGGAGAAGAATGACGACCTGATAAAGAAGATCGGAGTTTTCATGGGAGACCCCGCGCCAGGAGGAGAAGATGACAATTCCTCTTGCCTGGAGAACTACATCATCATCGACGACACTGACTCGGACCCTGACGATAGTGATGATGACTATGTTGATGAAGCTGGAGCAGATATCATGGAGTCTTTGACCGATCAATTTTTCTAGTCGACCACCATATCAGTAGTAGTATTCCACCATGTATATAGTATAGTCCGAGCACTTTTGTAAGGATAGTTCTAGACAGATTGTATGCCCTTGTTTGATTTGATTGAGTGATATGTTTGTGTTTGTCTCATGTGCATATGGGTAGTGTTTTCCCCTTAGACCTCATTCTACTCTGTTTTCTCATCTTTTCTAAACCCAGCAGATGCCTCCGAGACGCGACAATGGATTTGCTTTCCCACCGGAGCTCACTCAGTTGATCTAGCAGCAGAATGCATTGATGCAGATACTAGTCCAGAATCAGAACCAGGGGAACAACAACAACAACCCACCACCACCACCAGTTGATCACTTAGCCCGTTTTCTTAGGCTGAATCCGCCGGTGTTCTCCAGTAGCACCGAGCCGATTGTTGCAGACGATTGGCTCTACAAGATTGAAAGGGAGTTGACTACTGCATGATGCACATATGCGGAGAGAGTGCGTTTGGCCACACATCAGCTAGATGGAGCCGCAGCATCATGGTGGGAGAATTTCATAGTCACTTATCCCATTGACACTGTGACATGGGACCAGTTCCAGTAGGCTTTCCGTACTGCCCATGTTTCAGCAGGAGCTATGGCCATGAAGAAGCGTGAGTTTCGCAACTTACGCCAAGGAGGGCGCACTGTTGGCCAGTATGTGGATGACTTTAGTAAGCTAGCATGTTATGCCCCGGATGACGTTGCTACAGATGCAGCTAAGAAGGAGAAGTTTCTGGAAGGACTGAATGATGAGCTGAGCGTGCAGTTGATGGTGGCAAATTTCAATAACTACCAGGAGTTGGTGGATAGAGCTCTCATGCTTGAAGGGAAGCAGCAGCAGATTGACAGCCACAAGAGGATGTATGGACAAGGGAAGTATAATTCTCGAGCTCAGCAGAGACCCCGTTTCACCCCGAACTCGGGAGGACTTGTTCATAACCATGGAGGCCACACTCATAATGGAGGAAGTTCGCACAACCATAGTGGCCCCAAGAATGGGAATGGTAATGGAGGAAGCAGCGGACAGAACCGTTCCAACCCGGCAACACCCGCCAAGAAAGATCTAAGCCACGTTACTTGCTACAAGTGCCAGAAGACCGGACATTACGCCAATGAGTGTCCTGAAGCTAAGAATGGAAACGGCAATGGAAGCTCTGGGAAGAAGCCCAACCCTTTCACTAGGGGACAAGTGAACCACGTTAACGTGGAGGAGGTTGAAGCCCAGCCAGATGCAGTAATAGGTAAGTTTTTGGTTAATTCATTTACTGCAGTCGTACTTTTTGATACTAGTGCATCGCATTCATACATATCAAGGGGATTCGTGGATAAGTTTAAGCTGCCATCCCAAGCCCTTAGGTCACCCATGTTAGTAACCTCGCTAGGAGCAGAGTATATGGCCAGCCTATGGTGTGATCGGTTACCATTAAGGATTGGTAACTACCTGTTCCCGTCAGACCTAATAGTATTGGAGTCACAAGGATTGGATGTGATATTAGGCATGGATTGGTTATCGAAGTATGGAGGGAACATTGACTGCGCCAGCAAGTCGACCTTACTCACCACCCCAGAAGGAAGAAGGATCAAGTATGTATCCGGGCATGTGCCGAATAGGACTCAAGTAAATTCCTTATCAGGAGTTGTACAGGAGGAAGTACCAGTGGTGAAGGATTTTCCAGATGTATTTCCAGAAGAGTTTCCAGGCATGCCACCGGATAGAGACATTGAGTTTTTGATTGAGCTTTTGCCAGGCATAGGGCCAATATCTAAGAGACCGTACAGAATGCCCGCAAAGGATTTGGAGGAAATTAAGAAGCAGATTAAGGAGTTACTGGATAAAGGTTATATTCGCCCAAGTTCGTCACCTTGGGGATCCCCAGTACTTCTAGTGGAGAAGAATGATGGATCGTTAAGGATGGTTGTTGATTATCGAGGATTGAATGAGGTGACGATCAAGAACAAGTACCCACTGCCGATGATCAATGATTTGCTTGACCAGCTGCAAGGAGCTAAGGTGTTTTCCAAGATCGACCTGCGATCAGGGTACCACCAGCTGAAGATTCGAGAGCAGGATATACCTAAGACAGCTTTTACCACGAGGTACGGGCTATATGAGTATACCGTTATGTCATTTGGCCTGACTAACGCACCTGCCTATTTTATGAACATGATGAACAAGGTGTTTATGGAGTTTTTGGATAAGTTCGTCGTGCTGTTCATTGATGATATTCTGGTCTACTCGAAGAATGAAGAAGAACATAAAGAGCATTTGCGTTTAGTACTTGGGAAACTCAGAGAACATCAGCTATACGCCAAATTCAGCAAGTGTGAGTTTTGGTTGAAGGAAGTTGGATTCCTTGGACATGTTATATCCGGAGAAGGAATAGCGGTAGACCCCACCAAAGTTGTCACTGTGACAAATTGGGAGTCACCCACGTCAGTTGGAGAGATCCGGAGTTTTCTTGGACTCGTAGGATACTACCGGAGGTTCATTGAAAATTTCTCAAAGATTGCAAAGCCTATGACGGAGTTGTTAAAGAAGGACACCAAGTTCAAATGGACTGAGGAATGTGAGGCTAGTTTTCAGGAGTTGAAGAAACGTTTGGTTACATCACCGGTGTTGATTCTGCCAGATCAACGCAAGGATTACGAAGTGTATTGCGACGCTTCTCATCGAGGACTTGGAGTCGTACTTATGTAGGAGGGAAGACTTGTTTCATATGCCTCACGACAGCTTAAACCCCATGAGTTAAATTATGCTACGCACGATTTAGAGTTAGCAGCCATGGCGCATGCGTTGAAGACTTGGAGACATTTTCTCATCAGAAACCATTGTGAGATATACACGGATCACAAGAGTTTGAAGTATATCTTCACGCAGAAGGAGTTGAATCTCAGGCAGAGGAGATGGTTAGAACTCGTTAAGGATTATGATATGAAGTTGCATTATCATCCCGGAAAGGCTAACATAGTAGCCGATGCGTTGAGCCGCAAAAGTCATGTCAATACACTCATGGCCGGAAAGTTACCCAAGGAGTTGGCAGAAGACCTACGCGAGCTATGTTTGGAGATAGTTCCGAGAGGCTATGTAGCAGCATTGGAGATTCAGTCTACTTTGATGGATAAGATCAGAGAAGCTCAGAAGACGGACAAGGAGATTGCCGAAATAAAGGAAAGAATGAGTAAAAGAAAGGCTAAAGGATTTCGTGAGGATGAGCATGATACCTTATGGTTTGAGGACCGCGTATATGTGCCAAATGATCAGGAGATCAGGAAGTTGATTCTGCAAGAGGCCCATGATTCGCCATATTCGATTCATCCAGGAAATACCAAGATGTATCTAGATTTGAAGGATAGTTTCTGGTGGACCGGAATGAAGAAGGATATTCCAGAGTATGTAGCAGTTTGTGACGTATGTCAGAGAGTGCAGGCCGAGCATCAGAAGCCAGCAGGATTGCTACAACCATTGCCGATACCCGAATGGAAGTGGGATAAGCTAGGCATGGATTTTATTATGGGATTACCCAGGACTCGTTCAGGCTATGACTCGATATGGGTTGTAGTCGATCGTTTGACGAAAGTAGCTCATTTCATCCCAGTGAAGACCACTTACACCAGTGCTAAGTTGGCAAAGATATACATGACCAGGATCGTATGTGTACATGGAGTTCCGAGGACCATTGTATCAGATAGAGGAACCCAGTTTACCTCAAAGTTTTGGAATCAGTTGCATGAAACTTTGGGAACCAGGCTAGAGTTCAGTATAGCTTTTCACCCGCAGACAGATGGACAGACTGAGAGAGTCAATCAGATTCTGGAGGACATGTTGAGAGCTTGTGCACTAGATTATGGATCTAGTTGGGACGATAATTTGCCGTATGCAAAGTTCTCTTATAACAACAGTTATCAAGCCAGTTTGAAGATGGCCCCTTTCGAAGCACTGTACGGAAGGAGGTGCAGAACACCGTTGTTGTGGGACGAAGTTGGAGACCGACAGTTGTTTGGACCAGATTTGATTAAAGAGTCTGAAGAGAAGGTTAAGCTGATTCGCGATAGACTCAAGGTAGCCCAGTCTAGGCAGAAGAGTTATGCGGATTCAAAACGCAAGGAGACAGTTTACGAAGTTGGAGACAGAGTGTATCTTCGTGTATCCCTACTTCGAGGAGTGAAGCGCTTTGGAGTTAAGGGAAAGTTAGCACCACGTTTTGTGGGACCATACAAAGTTTTGGAACGTATGGGAGAAGTTGCTTTCAAGTTGGAATTGCCCGAAGGATTGTCTGGAGTTCACGATGTGTTCCACGTTTCTTAGTTGAAGAAGTGCCATGCAGAGATGGCTAATACTTGGATAGCGATTTGACCTACGAGGAGAAGCCAGTCAGGATTCTTGAGTTTGCCAGCCGAGTTACACATAGCAAGGTTATCAAATTTTGCAAAGTTCAGTGGAGCCACCATACCTAGGATGAAGCCACCTGGGAACGAGAGGAAGACCTACAGAAAGATCACCCACACCTATTTTCTAGCCAACCCGAATCTCGAGGGTGAGATTCATCTTAAGGGGGGTAGGTTTGTAACATCCCAAATTTTCAATTTGGAATGTTATACATTAGATCATCATTGCATATCATATTTTTATTGCATTTTGGTTTGATCCTAGAAATTCTACGCAACTCAAGGACCCACGGAGAGAGTTGGGGGTTTCATTATTTTCATATTCGAGTTTTTCTCGAATTTTGGAAAGAGGATCGTTTGATTTTAATTATTTTCTCTTTGAATATTTCTTTTATAAAAATAAAAGAGAGAGAGAGAGGATAAAATGACTTCCTCAAAATAAAGAAATATCGGAGATTTAATGTTAAATCAAATAAGATTTTTATTCGGAGTTTTATCGCTATTTTATTTGAATTAGGAAAAAATATGCGTTTTTCAAAATGTTCACCTTGTCCGGCCAATTTTTAGAGGATGGGGAAAATTTATTTCGGGATTTTTGGAGTCCGTTTAGTACTTCTTTTCTTTCTTTTTCTGCACTACGGAATTAATTAAAAAAAAAGAGAAACTGATTCCGGGCCGTACCCGAGCGGGACTCCG